>NW_013667118.1:132599-134478 GCF_000517525.1 Limulus polyphemus
TGAAAACGCCACTGTCGAAGAAGAAACTACTCGGTTTTGAGAAGGGAAACTGTTAAGCCCTTGACGAAGTTACTACCACTGATGTGACTGTTACCAATGATAGGATGCTTCCTGATGAAGCAGATGAACCCCACATAAAGCAGAAGCCAACGAGACGGAGACCAGAAGATAATACCCGTAAAATTAAGAGACTTTGTTGAATTTTAATCTTGTGTTTGTAAGTTCTATACGTTTAATTAAGTTATTGTTAATTGTTTATTGGTTTAATGTAAGTGGCTATTGTTTGGGACGAACAGTACTAAGGAAGGGGCAGTGTTACGACAGCAGAAGTCACGTGACGCTAGCAACAAGTCATGAGCTTCTAGAAAATTCATGTCCCTTCGTGAAGCCTCGAGTGTTTACTACATGTGCGGTATTCTTGTATATAAGACCGCCAAGAAGTGACAGCAACACTGTAATTGAATTGCAGACAGAGATAGAGACCACAATTGAGTCAAGCGAGTGAATCGTTCGTTCGTTGTGAATTATAGCGTTTGTTTAAATTATAGCGTGACTGTGGATATTAAGTGTATTGCAAAGTTGTATTGAGAAAAATAAACTAGTTTTATTTAAGAAAGGACTTGTATCGCTAAAGTTTGTTCGGAAATAATTTTTACGGAAAATTAACAAACGATCAGAGGCGTAACAATATCTAATTTGGTGTGAATATGGAACTTTGAAAGAGACACATGAATATGAGATACGTTAAAGATTATATATTTGTGCTAAAAGACAATTGTAGCATGAACAACCTGAACGTGAACAGAGATATTAGCCTCTGCCATAATGGTGCATCACAATATTACCCTATACCAAGAATATAAAGATAATTAATGAGAAAATTATGCAAAAGATCCTTTAGTGCATGTTTCCCATAAAGGATGGACTAAAAACTGGGGTCTTCACAACTGTCAAACATTTTCAAATGATACGGTATATATTTTTTAAACAGTTTAAAGCTCATTTTGAAATGGAATGACAGAAGAATTCTGCTTTATAATTGCTAGTTATTCCGTATAATCATGTCTACATAGGTGATCTTAAAAGCTTAAAAACACAAGCTAATCATTTATTACACTTATAAAATCATATTTTCATACAATTTATCTTGTCAAATTTGACTTAAAGATGGTTACAAAGAAAAACTCTAAAAAATTAGTAAAATCGGTTGTTTGTTTTCTTGTATTATGCAAGCTTTTTTTTTATTGATATTCAGAAAAAGATATTTTACTATATTAATCTAACATAACTGGGCATATATTCAAATCAGTATGACTGTAACACAGTTAAATACACATATAAAAATGTATATTGATTACTTTTCTCTTGGCAAAATTTCCCAGAAAGTGTGCACACTAAATAGACACAATTACACATAAGGTAGCAATGTAATTTATTAACTTGGAACAGAAAACACCATATGTTGAAACAGCTTGAATATTAATATGTTTTTTTATTTTCTGGATAGGAGTCTTTGTTGATTGTTTTACAAAGAAGTACATTAAAATTCTTTAAAAATGTTTTGTTAAATATAAGGAAAATTTGCTTTTTAATTATCAGATCTAAATTTCAATTGAAAACCAGTTTTAAAAGGCTTTTTTTTTTCTTTTTTAGTCTGATTATTGTTTCACTGTGATTTACATATTTGAATGCTAAGAACCCATGAATGAAGCAAATTAGGATATGCTATAATATGTCATTCAGGGTAACATAACATCTGCCATATCAGTGCTGTTGAGGCCTTTTGCCAAATACTAGCACTCATTAGGCTGGCTGAGATACAACAAACATAGCAGTGGTCCAGGCGCTGTATATAAATATCTCTGTGTGTGTGTGTATG
>NW_013667118.1:135157-182056 GCF_000517525.1 Limulus polyphemus
AGACAGGAGCAGGAATCTTAATGATATCATACTGTTAAGTCGTTATATAAGAAAGAGACAGGAGCAGGAATCTTAATGATACCATACTGTTAAGTCGTTATATAAGACAGAGACAGGAGCAGGAATCTTAATGATATCATACTGTTAAGTCGTTATATAAGAAAGAGACAGGAGCAGGAATCTTAATGATCCCACACTGTTAAGTCGTTATATAAGACAGAGACAGGAGCAGGAATCTTAATGATACCATACTGTTAAGTCGTACTAACATACAGTTCTCTATTTCACCATACCAGATTACTTCCATCACCACTTTTAATTATCTAAGTCTCGAAAAAATTCTTTTGGGAAATTACTAGCTACTGTAAGTTGTATATAAAATATAACATGATGCAAGGAATTCAAAGAAGCACATACTCATTTTTTTTTTCAGTTATTATATCCTATGTTCTAAAAAAATCATTTCTCTTAAGATTTGTTTGTTTGTTTGTTTGAAGTTAAGCACAAAGCTACACAATGGGTTATTTGTGCTCTGCCTACCACGGGTATTGAAAACCAGTTTCTAGTGTTGTAAGTCCGCAGACGTGTTGCTGTGTCACTTGGGAGCTTCTCTTAAGAATTGCTAATAAAAAATAATAGGTGGTTTGATGAAAGAAAATATTTTTTTAATCATGTGAAATTTCTAAATGTAATATTTTTTAGGGTATGAACTTTTTGAGAACTTGATGAAATTTAATTCTGAAATAATCTTTGGTGTTTTGTATTATCCAGAAGCAGATATGGTTGAATTAGATGTGTAACTGTCTAAGGACATGGTACCTGTTATTGACCATGATTACAGAATCTCTATCTTCCTGAAAAAGGTAACAATTCTTTATAGTATGATTTTACATATGTTCTCCTTTCATGTAATGTGAATCTGTAAGTATATGTATTTATAGTTAAAGAAATGTGTCACTTGAATGTAGAGAAAAGTGTGTGTGTGTATATGAGGGGGAATGGATTGAACTGTTACTGGTTATTAAAACTTATAGCTAATTAACATATATATATATATATATATTGAATTTCCTTTTATAAGTCATTGATTATTAAAATGTTTATGGCTTAACTATTGCTTTGCTTACTAGATGTCAGACGTACCTTTTATAGTATCAGAACTTCTTGATATGTTAAAAAACAAGCTGTCTGAATCCATAGATCAGTATCTTCATTGTAATCGACTAATCCACCAAAATGGTTTGTTTCTCTAAAATTTTTGTCAGCTAATGCTGTTGAGCAAATGCCAGAACAACCAACAAAACTAGAAAATAATGAAATATTAGGCATTAAACCAGTTATCTTGAAAATAAATGATAACATATAAAAATCATTGTTAAAGGTAGGAAAATTGAGTTATTAGATCTACATAATTATCAAAATTGATCTTCGTAGGGGAAGCTTTTAAGACAGAAGAGAAATACATTATTCCAAAACATACTTACCTATTCTGCCACTTATAGCTATTACTCTACAGCCAGGGTTTTTTTCTTTGCCCATCTAAGCATTAGTCCAATTTTTTCTCGCTTGCTCCAGTCTTTTATACTCCACTCAATTGCCCTTGGTGATAATTGTCTTGTGATACTCTCCACCTACATCAATGCACCCTCTATTCTGGTAATGTATATAAGCACCTCATTCAGATAATTTTATCACTTTTTTTCGACAAAGTGTCCTTTTCAGATTCCTAGCATTGCGATCATTCTGGGATACTTTGAACGTTATTGTGTTATCTAGTTTCTGATACTTTGTCCAATAAATATATATATATATTTCAATTCTCTTGACTTGTCTTTTAAATTTCACCATAAACGTTAATAGATAAATTGTACTTGAACTTTTATATTTTGGTAACTATTACAGTTGAGTGTATTTATATTTTTTGTAATATTAATTCCTTGTTTAATTTATTTAAGTTCAGAAGCTTCAATAAAATTTGAACTAGATAAATCTCAATATGTGAAGCTGTGACCAATTTCACTTTTTATAAGTGTTACATTTGAATGACCTAGTGCAACTTTAGAGATTTAGGCAATATGTTCTGTACATGATACAGTACTATACTTGATCAGAAACACATATATTAGTAATTTTGAGTAGTTTCTAGTTATAATCAATAAAAAAAATAAAAAACTGTTTAGAAATTCATATTACATTAATGACATTTACGTGAATAGCAGATGTGTGTGGATATACCCTAACATACAAGTTCACTGTTTTACACTTAGTTCAAATTACAAAATTCAGAAGTGATGTAACTCAACTGAAAATGAATGATACTGTCTCATTATAAATGTCTTTAAGATTTATAGATTGTTGAAATGTGTTTAAATTGTAATCAGTAAACTAACAATACCTTATTATGATCAGTAGTACATTTGTTAATGATTTTCTCATATAAGCCTCAATATAAATAATGCATGTGTAGCACCGTAAGTGTGGTGTAGTCATTTTTCCTCTTGTAAAGAAGTCTAGTCTTTACTATTATTTCTGCATGTTAGGATCATATTTCAAATGATAAGTGTGCTACATGCAGAATGTGTCATTAGTTAAAAGAGGTGAATTTAAAATATGACTTAAGTATAAGAGTATAAAAAATATAAAGAAATTCAGGTCCAGGTGCCACATGTGTGAACCTCTCGAATTCAGTTTCATAAATGGCACCAATGTACATTATACTAATTGTACACATTTACTCCAGTACATAAACGAACCTCGTGTGTCCTCCTTTGTCTCCTGAAGATGGTGGATCATATTATCCACTGAAACATGTAGAGCATGTTATTTTAACAATACGCTAATAATTTCATTTTGCACATGGAAATGTTAGTGTCTTGATTTTTAATGAAGTATGCACAAGAGCTGTCAGTCTGATGTATTTAAGGAATAATGGCATGGCAACTGAGAACGTTTTTTTATATACAGGAGTAGACAGAAAGCTACTCTCGCTCTTATTTTAGAGAAACAACAAACAATTTAAACAACCCTCCTGTTCAGCTTCTAAAGTGAACTGTATTATAGGGCTGATCCAATTAAGATGCTACATCGTGTCACACATTATCACAAAAAATATTCTCATTTTCATCTTTCCTACATAGGACTGTTATTTGTTCACTCACATAAATAAAATGTAATAGTAGAATTAAATTATTTAAACAGGCTGTAAACCTAATAACGTAAGTAGGATTTATAACAAATATTGCAATAAATTACAAACATTTGATTGTAACAAGTTACACACACTCAAAAAGGAAAACAGTAAGAATATGTTTGCCATATGCTCCATCATGGTCAACACAAGCAGGTAATGTTTTCATACAATATAAAGACTGTCAAGTAACCTTTACATCTCGGTTAAAATTAATTAATATTATCAATGGATTGAGAGATAAAATTAAACTAAGGGGTAAATATGGAATAAATATAAAATTTCATGCAGTTGTGGTTTACATTATATTGAGCAGACGTGTAAAAATTTGAAATTCAGAATAAGAAAACATAAAAATGCAGTTGATAAATTAAAAACAAATGATTCAGCTTGGACTGAACATGTGGCAAATGTTCCACGTCATCGACTGGAACAATGTGAAATTATTTAAACAGGTGAATTCAAAAACAAATTAAATATAAGAGTCATTAGAATTTGTGAAATGTGATATAGAAAAGAAACAACCCTTAAGTACTGGTATATTGAATGACCTAAAGTTAGTGATAGTTATTGTGATGTCTGCATATATCTGTTTGATTATTAGGATTATCAATGCAGTCTCAAACTCAATTTTATCTTTATTGATAAAGTCAAAAACTGGCAAGCTACATTTTTATATGAAATATAATTGATTTTCTTTGCCAGTATATTTTATGATGCTTTGAGTGTACTACTTTATAGTGTTTAATTTTTTTTACAGTAGAACAAGTATAGTGTTACGTAACTATCATAAAAATGTTCATTTACCTCTGATGTCTGATCTCTTCTCTACTTCAAGTAAAACTTACTCTTTAAGTATGGTTTGAAACACACATTTAGCAAGTAAATATGTATTATAGAAATAAAAACAAAATATCCTATTTAGGTTTGTGATGATATTATTCATGCCTTGACAAAATAATCTTAACTACTTTTTATAGTTTCTGATGTACACAAATATTGGTTATGTAGTCTGTAAAGCAATTTCTACCTATATATATAAATGCACACCTCAAATTTAGGGTTTGTTGCAGAACCTTAATTCAAGCTCGTGAATTGAAAATTATGTTGGATTTAAATAATAATTGTTTTATAACTACCTTTGTGAAAAGTATAATTAGAATTAAATGTTTCTTTCCTTTATAGCTTTTCTGCATAGGATTTTTGAATACAGTAGTTATGTTAAATGGGATGTGAAATGAGTGTAATCTCTGCTGAATACAACTAAATGTATAATTAACAGAATTTACAAAATTTTAGATATTTTTCGTTTTTACACAGTAGTTGAACTACTTACACATAGGCAATGTGCTAGTGATTAATTCAATACTTATATATTTAGATATGATGTATGATAAGTGCAGGGATTAGCTTTATAACATGCTTCAGATCATGATCTGTAACAACATATATATTACATAGGGACCTAATCTATTCTTTGATTTGCTACTCCTCTAACAGAATTGTTTTACTGAATTCAGAGTTAATCAGTTCTACTTAGGAAAGCAAAGCAAATAATTACATTACACTTTTTTATTGTGGTAGAATGTAAACAATTTATCGGTTTTGATGTAGTCTTTTTCTTACCTCTAATAACCTATAATACTTAAGATATTTGAATAATATTGACTGCTCCAAAAGGGAACACTCAAAAATACATTACTAGCTAGTCTGCTGAAAAGTAATGAGTAATTAATAGTCACAGTGTAGTTACATGTTATTTAAACACCCAAAGTATTGCATTTGGAATATCACATAAGGAAACTCAGTGTTTCATGTAGAAATACAGGTATTTTACTGGGTAAAACTGACAATGCATTTACAAATTCAAGATAAAGACTAGTATCCTATACAGAAGAGTGAGTATGTCATATTAAAACAATGCTGAATATGCAAATCAGGAAGTTACATGACAATCAAAGCCAATATAAGGTTGCAGTGGAACAGAATTTATTAGAACTACATTTTAACATTGTTTGGCATTTTGTAATTTGTAAGTTGAGTACTGGGAATGGTATGTAAGAGCCTTTTCCGATATACAAGCTTTTTGTACACTCAGATCATAAAGATATGTTCAGATTGGGAATTAGGATCTCCCAGATGGGGCTACCCCTTATACTTAATGGCATTGACAAACAAAAGAACATGGATCAACTTGGAGCACCAGTACCATCCAAAAAATGGTCTGCAAATATTTTTACCCAGTTGTGATTATCAAATTGCAGCATTTTGTAACAGGTGAGAATCAAAGAACACAAAGGTCAGCAGGAAAAGCTATCCTCATGTCCCAGACAACAGTGTGTAACATCAGCAAGAAAGATCTTCACCTGAAATAGAAACAGAAATCAAGTGTACACAATTTCCTTCCATGAGATATCAGTTCAACCATTGCATACTTCAAGCAGCTGGAGCATGAAACAATTATTCATGCTATTTCATATGGAGACATGCCAGTTAAGTTGCCAGATGAAGTGCCAATGGGTTTCTTTGTAATCAGACTGTTTAAATAGTACTCAAACATGGTCATCCTTATATACTAGACAGATTATAGAAAGTTGCAGGTCGGAGGGGTGTGCTTCAAACATGAAATGCAATGGAAACTATCTACAGCTATTGTCAAGATGCACAGTCATTAGACAGAGCATGACCAGACATGATGACATGAGGTGTAATAATGTGATGAGATCATATTACTATAATATACTCAACCTCTGTACTTGACAGCAAACTTTAACTCATAAGAGCACCATAAATTCACTTTTAAAAAAATAATGCCAAAGTAAAACAAATTTTCATTACAATATTAAGTCAATATCTAAGTGTCTTTGTTAGTATGGTGCCTCATAGCCATTTTCTAATTTCTTCATATGCACAGGGTGACCCAAGCTTAACTTTTACAAAAACTATAATAGAAGGGATCTAAAAAAAAAGTTAAACCTATAGTGGACTTGTCTTTCTTTGCTTCTATGAAAGACAGATCCACCTATCAAAAGCACTGAATCTTTTATGGTTCAGTCTTTGATTTACATCTTACTTATTTGTACTCAAATATGCTTCTTTTATAAACAAAACACTATTAAAGGTGTTCCTCTTTTATGTCTGTTCTTCAGGAGTCAAACCAGTCCTCAAAAACAGGAAAAATAACTTCTTCCTCCATGTGCCAACAGAGAGAAGTGTTTAAAAATTCTTTATGAAACACACTCACAACGTGAAACTATTTAATAAAGGAAATATTGTTTATTTAGGGGTTAATTATTTCCATGACATGTGTGTTTGTGTAGTGTATATGTATATGTATATATATATATATATACATATGCAATTTGTAGCATTTAAAAATGATAGTACTTTTTAAATTTAAAACTTTTCAGAATCAAGAAAATACATTTCATTTATTTTTGAAATTAATATCTATAGAATAATATGTTTTCATTTAAACTAATAGAAAAAGCATTTTCTAAATTTACTGTTTTTATTTTTTAACTTATATCTTGTATGCCAGTCATATTTGTAGTCTTCACAGGATTTTCATGCCCACACACATACATTTTGCCTTTTTCCACACCCTTACAAACTAAGCATGTTAAAATCTTGGTATCTTGCATGAACTCATTCTGACTCAAAATACTGTTAAACTGGTTTTGACTTTTCATCATGTAATTATTTTTTATTAACCTTTTATTTCTCTAAAGGTTTTATGCCTAACCAATTTGTAAGAAACATTCTCACCAAATGAAGAATACAATTATTGGCAGCACTATATAAGTTTGATTTGATTGCAAACTTAAAATGTATCTGTAAATTAAGGAGTAAAGTCCATTTAAAATGCTACTACCTTACAGTATATACCTTGCATCATTAACAATCAAATAAAAAATACAGCAGTGTGCTGAAAAAAACACATGACACTTTCCCCAGTCATCAACACCTTGCCGTAATCCACCAATAATATTCCAATTATGTCTATCAATACAATATACAGTCAACTTTTTTGGATGTTTTAACACACACTTTCAATAATAATTGATGAGAGTAAGTGGTCTTGACAAACTTTTAATGGGGAGATCAGATGGAGTGTGCTGATTGGCTTGTGGTTATTTTGTACATGCTGAGTTGGAAGTATATGTATAAATATGTGGCATCTTGGTAATATGATTGACTTATGTTGAGAGGTTGGAAAACACGTGTGATGATACTGTTTGTTGTCTATAGCTCGGCAGATGACCTTGACCAACTAAACTGAAAATTAAGACAACCTGAATTTTGCAGTAGTCAAAAATAATAAGTGAAGTCAGCACTTTGCCCAGTCATGTGACCCCTGGTTCTTTAACATGTGATAATTTATAAAGATTACTTTCTTATAAGGCATTAACATTTGCTAAGTTTTATCATTAAGATTTGTTGACTTTTACATTAACTTTTATACTAGAAGTTCTGGCATAGCAAATGTGTCCTCACTGTTATTATCAATTAGTCTTCATCAACAATACAAGTTGCCTTATGTTAAATAAAGAAAAGCAGACACAAGCCACTGTGAATCATGGTTTTATGTGCCAGTTTGTTTATTTACATAGTAGCTAAGGTAACAGATGGATGAAGATTGTTTATTGTTTTCTTAATTCCCATAGAATCAGCTTCAATAAAAGGTTTCTTCTATATTTAAATGATTAAAGAAGTTTTAAATTTTGTCATAATGCTACTTACATGTGCTTTTCAGATAAAACAATAGGTTATTTTAAACTTGTTTACAATAATATATGTCGAACAGCTCTAAAGAAAACAATTTCTAGTAAACAAAATGCACTATATTTAATCATTACACGTGTTTTAAACTTATTACAACATATTTAATAAACGTATCTGAATTATTTCAAAAATAATAAATTTAAAGAACATGGACATTTTCTGACACAATACTCTCTTCATATTAATCATACATACATTACAAATGTATATAAACAATGCTATCATCACATAAAAACTGCCACTAACTGAATTTAATACAAATGGTTAATGTTTGAAGTAATCTGAAATCAATGCACAAAACAGCATATCTAACATAGCATTAGAGAATTAATCAAAGTTTTTTAAGAATGATTTGCACATGCTAATATATCATGTTGCTGAAAATGTGAGCCACAGCACCATCATCAACTACATTTAGCATTTAGATATTTGTTTCACAACAAATTCCTAACCATTCAACATACAATGTCACCTTGGATTGACTTAAAGCTTTTCCAAGGAAAGCCACCTGTATATCAAAATTGTAGAGAATTAAAGCTTGGGGTGCACAAACTTAACAAATGCTACCACTAATGTGTTGAAAAACAATGGCAAGCAAAGAGCAGAACACTCATACAAGTATAAGGCTATAAAATCAACTAAACAGATTACCATTACACAGAGAATTACTACTAAACCACCACAAAACTTTGTACACACCGGTTAGCTACCATTGCATGAACATAAACACTCAAAATATTATTTATACAAGATTGTAAATATCCAAATCAACTGTGTATCACATAATTCACAAAGGACTTGCCCTTGTAAAGAACCATAAACCATGAGTGCACAAGCTGCTCCCAAAACACTGGTGACAAAGAAAATTGCCAAAAGAAATACAAAAATATCTTGCATGTGGGAAATGGAAATCTGTTGCAACAATATATTAGGCTTTGGTGCACTTGAAGGAATGCAACAAGAAAGAAACTATATACTGAATACGAAATGATACAGTATTCCCCAACTGGTAGAGAAAATGTAAAATGTTTTTCATCAAGTTTTATGGTTGTTGCAAATTTCTTAAATAATAGGAAACTTAAGTTCACAATGTCTGCAGTAAAGCAAAGATTAACTCTAGTTACTCTGAAGAGAATGTATTATTACCAATTATGTGAGGTTAGACTCCTGTGCTGTAAAGGCCATGATGTCAAGAAGGAATGGCTAATATCACATCGCACATCTAAGTGTAAAGCAGCATTTCTATGAACCATAGAAAAAAGATACTGATGTTCATGCTATCCTCTTCTGTGAAATAACCTAAAGGTGCACGATTTCCTATGTGTTTGATTTGCTTAAATGTATTCATGAAAGTCAATGTCCACGTACAGTGGAGAGACCTAAGAAAGTATGTGACGATGCATGGTTTAAGATTTACCTCATATTTCGTTGCAGGAGCTTCTTATAATAGATATTGTGGTTTAGAGCAACAGTGTTTAACCAAAGTAATTAGACTGAGCATAACTAGTGATAGAGAAGATGCTTCCAATGGCAGCACAGGACTTGAAACATGATTTTTATTAAATTTGGTTTACTATCTGTATAAATATCACTACTTTGTCATCTAATCAGCTTACTACCTGTACATATATAACATTAGATACAGAAATGTGCCACTTTTATCATACTTTACAAATGAAGATCACATATAAGGCCAATCATAATAAAATATGACAAACAAAATAAAAATCTGATTTAAAAAAACAATTGTGAAAAATTACATATAACAACACTGGTAATTGTCATAAAAATTAATTATTTTCACCATCACTTCTTCCTATCTATTTCAACATTCTTAGCAGTTGATCTAAAGCAGTAATAAATTGGCCTCAGTTTTTCTGTTTCCTAATAAATAGCTCGATGATGTTAAAGATGTATTTACTAATTACTCAATATTCTATCACAAAGTTTTATTCTAAAGGTAATGGTCATAATGATTACCAACAATGATTTTTTTTTTTCACAGATCATATCAATTTACAAAAACGTTTTCTTGGAAAATAGTTTGTTTATAATTGATGTTTATCAGTTAAGACTGACATTTATCACTTCTTTTATTCTCGCACCAGGAATTCATAATTAAATAGTACCTTAGAGACCAATATTATTCCATACATTAGTTTAGTATCAATATCAATTACCTGTTACATATATTAGAGACACTTAATCTGCCCAGTTGGTTGCTTGATTTTTTACAGGTTTTTACATGTTTTTTGAGATTAATAAGTGTACTTTAATATCAATGTGTGTGTGATATATGCACATTTATACTAAAGTAATTATATATTCTTTTATTATTCAATGGAACTTAAATTCTACTCCTACCTTATACTGCATTCATAAAAATCTCACTAAGCACTTTATATAAATATACAGCTTCCACTTTTGGTAAAAGTAACTTAAGTATTAGTAAAATGGCTCAATTACTTTAATAATGATCTAGGTATCACAATATTTGTGTATTATCACATTCCTCAAGATATTAAATGCTCAATAAAAGTATGAAACAACATGTTATGAGGAAATAAAACACTTATGCCTTTGTTGTTGTTTTTTTTTTATAAACTTCAGACAACAGGCTTATTGAAACTTTAAAGTTTGAAATATCTTTCAAGGCAAAGTTGATAAAAGAAATTAGCATATATGTAGACCTTGAGTAAACCTTCAATATAAATATGGAATAAGGTGGTGTTGGTGCCTTTTCCTAGTTCAAGCAATCAAGGCCTTCCATAAAACTTTTCAACAATGTACATAATCCACTTTCCCATTAATTCCCCCCCTAAAATAACATCAGTTGAATCCTACAGCACAGAAGTGAAAGTAGAAAAGAAGCATTCAAGGAGTGTGATGTGAGACAGAAGTATTCTTTTCTTGCACAAGCTACTCTATAAGTATAATATTTAAATACACTCTTGCTCTAGTATCATCAGTATTAGAATAATCGAGATAAAGGATAGGATAAATCATGATAATGCATACACCGGATATTTCATATTCATATTACAGGTTAGATTTGTTTGCTATAAGCACAGAACTACAAGTCCTGCCAAATCTCTCCAATCAGAATTTGTAGCTATATCAATCATAGGGTGATGAGGATGCAGATGGTGATCCTTTCTTTGTACGCTACAAAAGAAAGTTATGGTGATGCATTATCATCATCTGGTGATCCTAATTATTAATTAACTGCCTCAAATCCTGTAGGATCAGCCCCACCAGTGGTAGTCCCCATTCACAATAAATGTATAAATGGTATATTTTACTCTCCATACACAATTTATTTGGTTGTAGTTAACTTTTTCTAGTTTTCATCTTTTCGTTTCCATTTCTAAATATCTTATACAACAAAAGGATGTAACCATAGCGTTTAATAGTCATGGCAACCATATAATTGGTTTGGTTTGTTCGGAAGTTCGTGCAAAGCTACTCGAGAGCTATCTGCACTAGCCTTCCCTAATTTATCAGTGTAAGACTAGATGGAAGGCTGCTAGTCATCACCACCCACCGCCAACTCTTGGGCTATTCTTTTACCAATGAATAGTGGATTGACTGTAACATTATGATGCCCCAACAGCTGAAAGGGCGAGCATTTTTGGTGGGACGGGGATTTGAGGATTCATTAGTGATATAATCATGGGAAGGCTGTATTGAATGGTTAATTACTAATGGAATTAAGTTTTCAGATGCAATGTGAATGAGAAATGTTTCTATTTTGATACAGGCCAGTGAGAAGTTAATGTGTAGGTAAGATAAAGCAGAAGTAAAAATGGGTCTGTATCTAAAAACACAGTCTGTTCACATGAATTATTTGTTAAAAAACAAACACTATGCAATTTTTAAAAAATCAAACCTATCAATATGGATCAAACTTAGTTAACAGGAGACATTGGCATATAATCAAAATTAATAAAAGAACAAACAAAGATTCAACTATAATACAACTCAATTTCACAAGCTATGGTGATTTTGTATTTGTTTAACTAATATGAGGCAACATACATAACAAATAATTCATGTTGATTGATAACACAGTAAAATATAAGAATTAATCAATTAAATACCAAGTGTGTTTCTAAGACCACTGAATTAAATAAAATTATTAAACTGTAACTTTAAAAAAATTAAAAATCACTGCTATTAAAAGTATTAAATAAGTTTTTGAAACTCCTAATTTTAGAAAATGCATTGTTTATTATATTTCAGTTCAATCATTATGATTTTCACACATTTGTCTTTGTACTCTTAATGTTATTGTAACATCATTGTCTTTAAAACTAGCCATTAAAGAAGTAAGAAACTAAACACTAAACAAAACGTTGGCAAGCATAATTTCCCCTTAACTTATTTTGAAGGTACTTGCATGAAATTTTTATGGGCAGTACCACAGTTTTAATGAGTACACAAAGGATATAAACCAACATGCTTTTTACCAAACAGTCTCTTATATCTATGTGGTTGGTAGAAAATTATAATGCTGAACAATGTATTAGTTTTCAATAATATAAAATAAAACAAAATACTTCTCATTAGTTACTCACATACATTATTATAAAATATGTTTATAAAAAAAATTTCAAACATTTATTATTGTGATTATCTTTTTTTTTTCATATTTATTTACCAAGAAACAATACTTTGAAACTGATCTATCATCCATAAAACAATGTTTTAATGTTTATTAATTAATGTAATGATCATGTGATACATAAAAATACAGACTAATGTAGTAAAAAGCATGATGATAATCAACAAACGTTATTTATAAAATATTCCAAATGACACTGGAACATAGGACTTGTTTTTTTTTCAGTGTATGAGAAAATGGTACAAGTCAATTGAAAAGATGTACTCATATAGTTATCACAACTTTTAGAATTCTAAAACAAAACCACAAATGGTTTATTATCACAAGGCACTTAATTCTCAAGAGTAAGTAACAATGATGTGTCTTACATTCTTAATGCATTTTCAAGATTAATGAAAGAAAGATAAAGCTACATTAGCCAAACTTTATTTCATTGTATTTTAGCTGCAATTTTTTTTTTACTTAGCTTTTGACATCAAACTAGATATTCAAGTATTTTTGTTTATTTAAGAGAAAAGCCCACATTGGGCTATCTGCTGTGTCCACCACAGGGTCTGGGGTTTTTCCCTGTGGTTTTAGTGTTGTAAATTGTAAACGTGTTGCTGTCCCACTGGGGGATGAAGAGAAAGTTTAATTATGTCTGCATTACAGGCTCTACTGTTCAAGCCTGAAATAGCTGTTTCCTGAGGTAGTTAACCCAAGTTTCTTACTGCAGTATTAAAACTTTTCAATGTTATTTTAGAGGTTTACTCCATTATTTCTGTAAAGCACTGATTTATTTTTATTTTTTTGATATATCATAATAATAAGCATAGCAAGTGGTCAAGAAAAGAAAGAACACAAGTTAATTATTCAAACTTTTTGAAATATTTAAAACTGTAACAGCAAAAATGAAATAGCTTTAAAGTTAGCATAATACAACATACTTTTAGCTGTATCAACTGACAGCAGCTGATGATCTACCTTCAATCTTCTTTATCATAAGTTTATTTAAAACAAACGGAAAGATGGATATAGAACTTTCATACCCTACATCTTCCACTTAAGAAACTCTTTGAAAGTTATAATAATCATACCTATTCATTTTGTCTCTTTTTGTAACTTTATCTAAAAAAAGAAGAAAAAATGGTGTAGTATTTAATATTAAACAGCTAAAACATTTTGTAATGCTAACAAATTAAAATAAGCCTATATATAAACCTTGTGCTATACATTTTAGACCACAGCAAGTATGTGATATATCTCCAATTGTTTGTCATGACACTTGAAACTATACAAACTGTGATTTGATTTTTCTATGTACTGAAGTATCATGTTTATGAATCATTTTGCATATAAACATGGTGATACCCTATACATCTACAACAGAAAAATTCAATCCTATGAAAATGTAAGTATACTTATTCAATTATAAAAATTGGCAGTATTAATACCTGCTACACAGATTACTTCATTTCGCATCAATTATCTTTAATTCATCATTTTCTAATGCCACACCTGCAGTAGACCAGTGTTACATTAAAGAACACACAGAACTTCTCCGATCTTGATTTTCAAGTGCAGCAGCACGTCTCCGAGATGCTAGTAAAAGAAGAATATAATAACTAAAGAATGTAAAAACTTTCATAGCTCAGAATGTTTATGCACTACTGCCCTTTTATTAACTTTGTAATTTGTGCAGAAAAAATCACAAGTGAAGCAAAATTAAGTAAATGAAAAAATAAAAGAATGTTGTTGTAATAACACAGAATTAATATGTACATTAAGATTCAATAATAACAAGTTGAATTATTAAACATTTATAAGTTGAGCACTAAAAGCTAAAAATAAAAAAATATGTATAATACAATAGCTAGTTAAGTATTTATAACAGCTTGATATGTCAATGTTATATAAACTTTTATGTGTTAAAGTTTAAATCTAATTCAATATGTACAACCATCAGCCAAGATTTTCAAAGTCCTACACTGCCTAGCCCCTTCGTAAAGACCTCCCACAGACATATGTTAAATACTCAGTTCATTTATGTATTGAAAAAAGAGTGTAATATGCCATTTGGTTGTTTTTGCTCTATAAATACAGTCAAAGTGATATCATGGATACTATATAAAACAATGGGTAAAAGCAAGGATTTCTACAATTTTCAAAAGGTCATGTGTCTGTTTAACTGTAGCATCACTATCACGGTAATTTACTCACCAGCTATTCAAAGAAATCTAATATCAGGGCCTTTCAACACTGATAATCAAAATGGATCATGTCTTCCACTGGAAAAAATTATGTCCACAAATCACTAGAGGCAGACTGATTGAAAAGACAATTGGAGCCGTGGCTCTATAGTGCAATAAACATCAAGTCACACCAAAATTGACTGATTCTTTCACAAGTAGTCAGGATTCAGCTACCAGTAACAAAGTGAAAGGACCATTGGGAAAAATAGCTCAGTCAAACAGGAAAGCGTAGTTTCAGTGGTGTTTATAGAAAGCATGTAATGTGGTCTGATGAGTCATATCTGTACTGTCTAAATATGGATAAAACACTGAACATTTAATCCTACTTGTGTAATGGTGTAGGAATATTCTTGTGACAGGAGTTGGTTTTTTGTTTTCTTTAGAATTGCAAATGAATCACAGCATTTTTGCCACTCACATTTGTACACACGATATTGTACAATCCACAACACTGATTTTTCTCTATTATTTCCATAATATAATAGTGACACCTATCATCTTCCTTGACCAGCACAATTACTAGATTTCAGTCTGATTGAGGAGAATGGAATGAACTTGAGCATTGCATTCACCACCATAATTCTTGGTTGAAATCCATGAACCAAATCCTTTTTGATGAATGGGGTACAACACAACTTTCAAAATATTATGAAGTCCAGATTTTTTTTTTAATGAAAGGAAATTTAATTCCATATTAGGTGGAGGTCCTACTACAATGACAAGAAAATATAGTATGTCAAATGTTCTTTTAACTTTAAAATCAAGTTGTAGAGCTGGTAAATAGACATGTGTTAATAAGTTTATAAGGCTCTTCTAACCTATGTTCTGAGTTCTCCACATTATCTTTTGCTGCCTGAATTTGAATCCTATTACAGCAATCCCAAAACTGGTCCAACTAGCAGTTTTTTTTAATTACATCACTTGACTACCTTTAGATCATCAACAGAAAATAAAAATAAATACCTCTTTATATTACCAATACATTTACATGGAATATTCACTTGCATTTTCTGTAAAGATTGCAGCTTTGTGTCACTCAGATGTCTCATGATAAGTAGAATATCAATCTATACCAGTACTTTGAAAAAAATGTGGTTGTGATGTATGTGAGAAGAGTTTCAAACAAATATTGTGAAAATAGCCATGTGATAAGTGATATTATACCACCTGAGTTTCATAAAATACATTTATTAGTAATGTTTCTATAATTAACATAATTAAAAGGCTTGTCTAACTTCCTTTAGAAATAATTAAGGATACACAAAAAACTAGTGATTCCCCAATATTTTGGATTACACTTTTCTTTAAAACCACAGT
This sequence comes from Limulus polyphemus, assembly GCF_000517525.1. Lineage (NCBI taxonomy): Eukaryota > Metazoa > Arthropoda > Merostomata > Xiphosura > Limulidae > Limulus > Limulus polyphemus. The sequence goes on from NW_013667118.1 coordinate 151,302, forward strand.
ATATAAAAATGCTTCTGTCAGTACAAAAAAAAATTATCATTTATTTTTATATTAGTTTTTTGAAAAATCCCAATTATTACAGTAAAAAATTATGTGACCACATACTACAATATCAGGGATAAAAGCCAATATTTATAATATTAAGATGTATCAGCCCAATATAACATATAACCATATTATAAATGCATCATACAGGAAGAAATGATGGGCCACAATTTAATTTCAGTCAAAGTTGATCTCATTGAAACTTAAACAAAACCTTAACAATGTAGAAGGTTTCCAGTCAGAAAACCATAACAACATTTCAACTGCACACTTTATAAAAAATTAAACAGGGCCAGTAAAGAAAGATTTGTAAAAAATTATTGTCAATCTTATATACTTCAAAGACAAAATACCTCTTTCAAAAAGGTTGCTGATGGTGTATCAATACATGTGTCCATGCTGTAGGCATAGCTACACTGGGTCAATGACACAAATCCAAGCTATCAGATTCAAGGAGCATGTGCAAAACAGCCCATCCAACAACTATGGAATTTACAATAATCTAAACAAAGGCCGTAGCAAGAAGCCAAACAGCAAACATTCAAAATAATAGTCAGCAATAGATGAATGGATGTTAAGGAAAAAGGAAGCGCTCCTAATTCAAAATATAAAACCAAAGCTGAACAACTAACTAACAACACCACTACATCTCAAACTGTGATAAAATTATCATGTCTGAGATGGGCAAAGAATGAAACCTTTGTTGACCAATCACATGTCAGTAACAGTCTCACAATAGATCATGCTTCAAAATATGTTAAACACCGTAATAAAGAGTACAGAGTTTGGCTTTATTAAATTTCATGATACTACAGTGATGGCATGATCTAAAGATACCAACATGTCTAGCTAAATCTTCACCAAAGAGGAAACATGACATGCCATTAAGAATTCAAAGATGTTTTCAACAACTGTGAGGTAGAGAAGGGATTTTTTTTTATTCTGTTTCAAATAATCTTTATTTCTTTTATATTACTTAATGCTTCAAAAAGTATTGATGATGTTGAAGAAATTAAGTTATGTATTTTGATTTTTGGCAATTCATTTACAATAAAAATGATATATGTTTTAACACAACTTTAATATGCTATTTTGACTTTTAACAAGGTCTATATGGAAATTTTTCTGAAAATGGTAATTAGATTACAAATAAGATCTAGTTTTCAAATTGTATTGCAGTATTAGTCAAAAATGGGTTTTAAACATAACAATCACTTTTAAGTTAAACATTGCTACTAAATTTCTAACTTGATTTCAAATATGACTTAATTTTTTTTTAATTATAATAAATAATTAAAAACATTTTATATTTACACAATAAAAACTTTATTGAAGCCGTACGTCTTGCATTTTAAAATAGAAATATCACTCTACATGTACATCTTTTAGTTTTAGCACAGTCTCAAAGTTTTATATCATTAAATATTAGAGAAACATTACATATAATGAAATATAAAATACAAAAACAAGTATTAAATATTCAAATAACAATGAAGTAATGCGACAAGGAGAAAGTATAAGATAGTCTTGTAAGTTACTTCTGAGGATGACGTAGATCACATCGAAACATGTACGTGTAAATAGATATTTCTATTTTAAAGTGGAAGCCGTACGGCTTCAATAAAGTTTTTATTGTGTAAATATAAAACGTTGTTTTTAATTATTTATTATAATTTAAAAAATTTAAACACAAGTGCCGGTAGTGCATATGACGTAATTTTATTTTAGCACTTACCTTCCAAATAAACTTCTCTGTTGAATAAACCTGCCGCTAGGGGAATGCTAGGTAAAACAAAGTTGAAATATTTTACTAACAACATAATATACATATATACTCACAAACACTACATATAATGCATTCTTTAAAAACTTTTCATGCGTACTGATTGTTTCCATCGAAATCTGTGAAAGCAAGAAAAAGTGAAGCATTTAGATGGGTTAAATATATGACATTATGTAGAATAAGTGGTTCAAAAGAACATGCTGTAAATCCATATGAATGGTGAGTTTCTGACACCTACATGCAGCATGTAGTTGGCTTATATATACATAATATCATGAAACAAACTTCATAACACTTTAAATGACAACTTTTATTTATGACTGTACATGGTAGTAAAAACCCACTAGCCTAATGCCTGGAACCATCAAAACCTGAGTCTGGCCTATCCTGAATTCCATATATACTACCATGGGTAGATATTAGCAAATTTCAACTCTGTATTTAATTATAAAAATTCTAACAGTTGTTTTTTTTCCTTTCAAATTGTTAAATATCTATTGTTACTGAAATGTTTGTAAGATTGGTAGTCTGTTTATCAATGATAAGCTAATCTATCTGATATACAAACACATGTAGATGACGTAACTACTAACTTGTGCATTAAAATGTCAAGTTCTTGAGTTTCATACTTAAAATATTTTCTACTCTATGTGATTTTTGTTGTTGTTAGGATTACAATAGTTATTTTCCAGTGTGAACAGCTGCATTTGGGAAAAATAACTGGAACCGTTCACTTGGAACTCTGCAACCTTTTTCCTAGGTAAGATAAAAATGGAGAGATATTCTGTACATCAGACCATTGTGTGTTAGTTTTAGTTTAATTGTATATGTAGGTTGCATAACCTTCCTGCAGATTATACATTTTTATATATATTCTGAATTAAATTATATCATACTGATTTATGTATATATATTTTATACAATACATTAATTTTTGGTTTTGTAATAGTATGGAAGTCATTACAATAAATGTAGATATGTACATTTCTGTAATATGTAATAATTTCATCACTATAGTAAAAAAAAAAATTGCTGGGCTAGTAGAATTTTAGGTAGGGCCTAGTACATTTGTCATGCCTACTAGTACATCACAAACATTTTTATACCTCTGCTGTAGAAAGTGAAGGATGAAAAAAACTTGAATGCTGAATCATAACCTCTGACCTTCCTTAAACTACATATGTGCTTCATCACAAGGCTTCCATGTTGCCTATGCAACCAGGAAGATGTAACTGATGAATTGAAAGTGTATTTTGTTACTTATTCTTTTTAATATATAATATTTTATATTAATAGATTGGTGATTTTGTTCATTGTCTATTCTTACAATGTCTTACTTTGAGGTTTTTTTCATGCCTATAGCTGATGATTCTTATTTTGTAATAGCTTCAGCTCAGTATAACTTTTACGCATCCAGAAGGCATACTGTTTCAGTTTATCTATATATTAGCACAACTATCTCCTAATATAAAAATATTTAGTGCTTATGATTTGATTTCGATTGCCTTATGATAAGTTTCCTGGTGGCTCGGCAATAAACTTGAGGATTTATAATGCTAACATTTTGCTGTTTGATCTGCATGGTGGACACAGAGAAAATATCCAAGTGCAGGTTAGCACTTAAAGCACAAACAAATTGCCTAGGTTGTTTCACATAAAAACATAACAAACAAATTGAAACCAGTGATTTAAATGGGAAGACAATTTTACCTAGGAACATACTATCAGAATTCAAATAGTATAAGGAACTATAAAAACATGAGGAAAAAATAAAAAGCTATTTTCAAGCAGTGTCAGAATAAACTAAAACATTGAAAAGAAAAATAGTAAACATCTACAACACAAGAAAATACTTACTTATCCCGTCCTGGCTTCACACAAACTTGAAATAATGCATATATAGGTTTATGGTCTGAAGTAGTGATGCTCTCTGCTATATCATACAACAAACAAGTTATGGTATTGTTCTTCTTATGTCGAAACAACACACGGTCCTAAAGTAGATCGGTTGAATATTATGTTATAAGCTACATTAAAATTAAGCCCTGTTAAAAATATTATTTAATACTTTAAAAAAAATAAGCAGCCTTTCATTTTGAGGGCATATATGTTTGTTACCTGCAATGGTGATTCAAAACTTATGAAGATATATAAAAAAAGTATAATTCTGTTGTGTCTTACCACTATACATAACCATTACAACTAAGTCAATAAAGCATTATTACTTGTTGCAAAAAAGCAGACACGTATTTATTTATTTGTTGTACCAAATTTCTTAATTAATATGTTATGAAACATTTAATGATTACAGATGGTCCAAAACACACTGAAAAAAACTATTGACACAAATTACTTCAAGAAATATCACAGCAATGTTGAGAAAAGTTATTAACTCTACAAATAGAGTCTCAACTTGTTATAATATTAAATATACTATAAATTTTAAGACTGAAAATGTAAAGAGCCATCTCATAATGATATAATATGTTAAAAATTCCATAATCTTTTTACTTTATCAATTACATAAATCAGTTAAGCATTATTACTATAGTGCAAATATCATGACCTGCTTATGTAAACATCACTAAATTTTTGCAGCTATTAGTTATCTAAATCCTTATTATTACAGAAGCTATGCTAGGTTCATGATGCCATGATCAAAATAAAACCAAATATAGTTACTTTACAAGTAACCATTGAAATGTTAAACATTTATTTCAATTTACTATGATGCCCATATTAAAATAAAATCTCAAAAGTTCTTACCACAACTATGTGCCTTTCATTAGAAAATTGGAATGGATTATTGCATATAAGCTAAGTTATTTAGAAACATAGACAATTTTGTTGTCTGTTTTAGAGAAAATTGTTTTTAGCTTTTCGAAGTTTTACAGGTAAGTCCAAAAAAAAAAGGTTGAAAACATTTCAGTAGATGTTTTGATAATATACATGACTCTGAAGAGTAAACCAATGAATAAGCATAATAACTAACTTGTTTCTCTGTAGGATTGAAACATCAAATTATATACAAAAAAAGAAGCATTACTGAAATACATCATTAAAGTCATAAATATTAGTCGTACTACCACGTGGTCCCCAAAAGTGTTCTGTTTAAAGATTAAATAAAACTAAAATTTGTTTCTTGCTTTTGAAGTTCATATGTCATGTGTTGTAGTCTATAGTGCACGACAGCACAAAATGCAATCTTAAGTATTCTTTATGTGATGTCATTTCAGTGTCTACTGACTAATTGACAGATAACACACTACTGTAAAGTGGTGTGAATGGTTAAAACAGATGACCCCTTCAGGTCGCCTTAGGCCCTCTTTTGGAGAAATAAATACATGCACACACATAAACAGATAAATACATACATGATTATAAGGGTAAAAGACATTTAGGATCACAAAGGTTGGTAAAAAACGTTAAAAACAACCCAATACAACCTATAACTTTATATAAATAAATACACATACTATAAACATTAGATACTGTTTGAATAACTTACAGTGTAAGAAGGTACACGTAGCTTCTTGGAGTCAAATAAGGAAGACCCAGTACTATACTTGTAAGAAGGCACAAACATTATTTCGGCTTCATGGAAGTCTCTGAAGGCAACACCTACAGAATTGTTACAAAATGAACAGAGCAAAAAAGATGAACCTTTGTTTTTGTATGCAAAAAATAAAGATGTTCAGATTCAATTAAAATTTTTATGTATGAGCAAATGTTACAAATACAGTTGTGTAAGTGATTAAATACTTTTCTGTTATATTTAGCAAACTTAGAAACATATATAATAACTGTAAAAATTAAGAAATTTCTGTATATTTAAATGCTTGTTCATCTCTTTCAAAACACCAACTAAACATGGTTTCAATGAGCCTCATTTTAGCCTTTTTTGAGAGATATTTCCAATTTATAAAACTATAAGACTCTCATTTGCTTAAAACATTGATCACTTGATTCTTCAATAAAAATAGCAAACAAATTTATTGATTATTAGCAGTGACTGAACTCAAAAATTATACTGATAACTGTATCCTAATTGTTTTTCATTTGACAACTGCAAGAATTATTAAATGACAACAGTATTTTAGGAGGATCTTTTAAATAATAAAGACATGAAATTTATAAATATAATGTTAATGGGGGGTTATTTAGTTTTGAATTATATTTGTGATGAAAATTTCCATCTATTTTGTGACAGCATCATGATTATGTAGTTTGTTTACAACAGAATAATTTTAGAATTCAGTAATAATGGAGTTCTGTAAAATAACTGAAACATTTATAACGACAACTTTCATAACTTTATTCGAATGGAATCATCTAAAAGAATCCTGGATAAAAATCCTATTTCAAGTTTAAACTGTTTTTTGCTTCTATGATGTGTATCTAATTACTAGTTATTTCCCTCCAAAGTTACAAAATCTACTCTTATTCTAGTAAATAAAATTATTATCTTAACCTTATATATCTGTAAACAAGTTTCATAAGCTGCTTGTTGTAAACTGATCATGTTTCTGACATTTACCATGAAAATTACAAAACAGTGTCGTCTATAAAAACTATAACTATAGAAATTAAAATATACCGTTGAATTATTCTTTAATAATAAATATGATAAAGTAAATCTATGACATCACTTGCTATAAACATGTATTAAGTGCTTCATTTTTTTTTGTTATAGCAAAAACAAAGTAATAAATTAACTTTTCAGGAAGAAAGTCACTTATAACTGGTATTTAGAAATAACTTGTGTTGAAGTTCAATTTTTCACCATTGGATATTATATTTAGCTTATTCTTTGATAGATTGTTTAGGCAGAGTATTCACGATGAGATTTGGTTGAATGGACGGCAACTGCCTATTGCAGAAACACAAATATAGAGGACGAAGTTTCAAAGAGAAGACGAAAGGCAGAAGACTTTTGGAACATCGTCCTCTATACTTGTGTTTCTACAACAGGCAGTTACCATCCATTCAACCAAATTTCATCATATATTTAGCTTGGTTAGGATTCTATTCAAAGTTTTTTGACATATGTTAAACTTTTTCTTTAAGATCAATAATGAATCTTTTGTTTGCATAGGTATAAATTAAAAGTTTAAGACATTTTTGCAGTTTCTCTTTGTCAAACCAAATATGACAAATTTTATTTTCAGACTTTTTTTTCCAAAAATAGTAATATTCATTAACATTAATTTTGCTTTTAGGTTTACTAGACTCATTCTTCCAATTTTTCACTATACATTTGATGGGATGAAACCTCAAAAACTGTTTTTCTCTGTTGCTAATTGAGATTAATCATTAACATTGATTGACAAGTTTTGTCCAGAAATACTTTAATTAATGATAGTTTACATCAGACCTACTTTTAACATTTTCCTAACCCACAGTTAAGATTAGTTTATGTTTATAATAGGCACAGTACCATGTAGTTAGAATTACATGATTCACTGAACTAAACGTCATCCCAGAACTTGTTTGTTTATGCCAACAAAATGTGGAACATCAAAATGTTTTTGTTTTGTGGAATACACTGAAAGAATTAACAAATCTGTCAGAGAGAGTCTGTAGTACTCTACAGTTGTTCACAGAATAAGTATTCTAGTTTTCTTTATATATTTTATATAATGACATGTACCTTTACCCATAGCCTTCTTTAGCTGATCATGATTCAACAACGTTTTACACGAGACTGTGTTCTTTATACTGCGTTCTTCTAATAATTTGATAATAAAGTCTCGTTTCTGGGTCAATCGAAAGTTTAGATCTCCACACCAAAACACACTGTCAAACCTTGCTGTGACATCTAGTTTATAAAGCAAAAAATGTATCATTAGATACAAGTTATCTTACTTTAGCCTAAAACCAATCTAAACCAATATCAATAGTTCTTGAAAGACACCAAAAAATTCCAGGTAGAAATTCATCAGTAAAGACAGCAAAAACGTATTTAAATAAGAACACCTATTTTCATTATAATAAATATAAAAGGTTTATTGCAACATTTTTTGTATAATCAAATTTAATAAACCAAGAAATACTAAGGACAATTATTTTTCTTAACCTTTGAACAAAACACTATAAAAATTATTGATTCAGGTATTTTCTTTGACAAAATAAATATTTTCCTGGTTTTAATATTGTAAATTAATGAATTGTAGGGTTTGTTATAAAAAACCTATGATAATCAAAGTCGCATTATTAGGGCTACCTGTGGAAATTTAAATAAAGTCTTTAAAAGTCACAATTAAATGAAGAATTGACATTAAAACTGAGAAAATGAAATGAAGTGTGCTTTATTTAAAGACTTGTTAGATAGTAATTGATTGAATCCTAGTTATTCCTTGAAGTAAGGCAGATTTATTTTTGCAGTTTTATGTATATAACTAGCTATGAATAATGATAAAAAAAACAGGTGGAAATACACATTTCATTTTATTTTAATATAAGGAACTTTTATGTGACTCACATGTACAACCACTACATTATTTACAAATGAAGACAGTCTCTTGGCCAAAAGATACTGTGCTCAAATAGACAAATTAAGATAAATAAATCTATTGTACTTATGATTCTTACTTCATTTATGTTTAAGAATTTATCAAAGTTTTACAGTGATTGTTAGAAGCTTTTCTTAATGTCTTAAGATTCCATTCACCTTTGCTCTGATACTGGGATTTTAAGGGTAGATTCCTTGGGAGGTCCAACATCAGGCAGATTTTTTCATAGTCTGATAGTCGCTCTTTTATTTTTTTCTCATGTGCTAAAATTACAAAATAAATGATAATACTTGAAATACGAAACATTCTGATAATTTTGTTTAAGCATTATAAAAGTGTGTTTATGGATATTAAGTTTTCAATTTCATTCTAGCACTTTGTCTTCACATTTTGGTTTTGGACATCTTATTCTTTAATGTAGTAGCTCATATTAATCACAACACCTATAAAAGTGTAATTCTCTTGCTACATCACATCCTCTAGTGGAAGACTTTTTTGTTGTCAATCCGGCTGGTTGAAGCTAATAAAGCTACTAAATACACATTTGTTAAATTCAAATGTTGTTAAGAATGCATTGCTTTTACTTTATAAAATACATATATATTAATAGTCACAAAATTAACACTGCTCATAAAATTGTAATTAATGAAATGTTCAATTTCTGTTATTTTAGAATTAAGTTTAGCCTCTAAAGCTACTGTAATGAAAGCTGATGGCACAGTTGGAGCAGGGTGAGATTCTGTTATATTGTGATTTTTATATTTCTGAACCATTCAACTCCAGCCTAAACAGGTATGTAATAAGAAACATATAACCAAATAAATAAGTGGAAAAGTTTGCCTGATGTAATTTTTATTTTTACATCAACATTTTCACCTTTACATTAAATGACATGATAAATGTTTGAAACTCTTATTATGCACATGTGTGGAATTAAAGACACAGAGTAAACTGTTAAACCTTTGTATCAGAAGAATTACTGAAAAATAAAAACTGTATAATTATTCATTATTCATAAACAATACATATAAACATTTTCTGTATGTTATAATAGATAATAAACTAATGCCATAAGTTTCAAGTTTTTTGACCTCTTAATCCCATCTCATTTATACTTTGTATGAAGGTTTTTATTTAGCATCTGAAACTAAACCAAATTTAAAACAGTTAAAATATAAATCAATGATATAATGTTGCATCCAATTTTCTTCCATAACTTCAGTTTAGAAGTAATTCACTTGTATACTCTTTATTTAATGAAAGACAAACAAAAAAGAAAAAATGCATCACAATTAGAGACTGGTTTCATATTTTTTCGTAGCAGGTCATGTATTACAGTGAGTTTTTCTCTTACATAGGTATGACCTCATTCAACCAAATAAAAAAGAATTGATGTCATTTACTAATACAGATGGTTTATATATATATATATATACACACACACACACATAAACCCCTTCTTAAACTACAGTAAAGCACACCTGTTAGATGTGAGTTGATAAACAGTAGAGAAGTCCCAAAAAACATGAATGATACAGCAACTGCTCCCTTAGTTTTGACTGCAGAGCCAGGCCTGGTGCTGTATGTTGCATCTTCTGGATCTGTAGGATAACATCAAGATAATATCTTAAAAGTAAGTGTGTTTATGTATGACATTAGATGAATATAAATCACTCATGTAGGAATATCACATAAATTTAATCAACTTGAAATGTACCAACAGACTTGTATACACAAAGTATTAAACAGTTAACACAGATGTATATATTAATGGAACTACTTATATGCATAAAATAACATTTTGTTTTTTGAAGGAATATAAGCATGTGGTTATTAGATAGTGAACAAATATGTTAATTTCTTTTGCATCATTCAAAACAAACCTGTATAAAGTTAGCACATACATGTCCACCTTTCTACATGATATTTGTAAAAAAGATAGAAGTATAACATTGACACTTCTTTTATAATTTTATTGTTTCAATACTTACATCACTAACCATACCATATAAAACACTTGCAACTTAAACTCAAACTTTATAAAAGATGTTTCTAAACTAGTGCATGATGTAATCATCATGTGACATTTGGCTTCAAGAATAACTAAATGTGGCAAATGGAATCCTCAAGCTGAGAAGATGGCAATGTGATCAACAGAAAATTGAAGAAAAATATTTGGATTCATCCACACACTGTCCTGTTAGATGTTGTCTAAAAAATACTGAGATCCTGGAAACCAAAGCATTTCCAAGTACTGAATTTAATTAGATGTAACTTGAAATTCAATCTGTAGTTGTCCAGGTACAGCTCCATGAACAAAACGAATCAGCTGCATAAGCCAAATTTCATCAGTAGTTTATAAATTTAGGCAGAATTTTTACCCTTGCTACATCATTACTGAGTGTTAGTTTATATTGACAATTCTCTAGTGGTGATGAATATCATCAATCCAGGAGTTACTTGATCTCATAGGCATTTTTCTGTGATCCCTCTTCATCTCTGGCTCCATTCATATTATATATTTTTAAGTCTCTTTATGTGTCAGATATTATGAACATTTTTATATATTCTCTTTCTAGAAATAATCAGCTTCTCCCAGTAAAGTGGAATCTTTACCCTTTAGTTTTTCAACAGTTGTGCCAACGGCTTAGTTGTCCCATGAACATTGCATTTGGAACTGTAGACACACATGTGCTTCTGCTTTACTGGTCCATAGCTTCAGATTCTACTTCTTTAACAAAGGATGCTTTGAGCCAGTATTGGGAAAATGTTTTCTTTATGTCTACCCTCATTTTCATGTTCTTTCTCAGGTATTGGCCAAAAGTCAATTCATTCAATTGTCAAATTCTGCTTATTACTCTATATTGACAAAATCAATCATAGTTTCCATTACTATTTTGTCTATCTAAAGAAGATCTCATTCCATTACCTTTTATGAGACATCTTCCCTGGTAATGTACTAGTCTTGTTGGGCTATTTTTAGGAGACAGTCAGTGCCTTAGAAATTCTGTTTCTCCAACTTCTTCACAGATTGCTTCACTTTTTGTATTCTTATTTCATGATCATGAATTGTCTGCTTCTTATATTGCAGGCTACAGATCTGCCCTCTCTACCACTTTTAAATACCACAGAATTCATTTTCCTCTCTTGTACCCATTTTTTCTTGTTCTTTTTCGAACCTTTCACTCACTTCTTTCTGCATACCTAAACACTGCCCTTAGTGGGACTTAATTCTTATTTTATAATGTCTTGCTTCACCTCCTTTTGAACTTTTAGTTAGTTGTTTGTTCTTCCATCTTTCATTGAATTTTTTCTTTTTATTACTTGTTTCAGGAAAGAAAAGATTGGCATTTATGCCCTAGCTCTTCTTACCAAAGACTTGGGCTGTAAGAGAAGGTAATCACTGCTTCTCACCATTTGTGTTACGTATTATGACTGGCTCAGATTTTTATTCCAAAGAATATTTTATTTGTCTTTCAGGGCCATTTATTGATATGTTGCATGAATTGAATCTTTCAGAGAAGCTTGAAATAGGTTGTTTAGACCTCAAAACAAATCTCACACCAAGGATCTTGCTCTATCCAAATCAATGAAATCAAAATCCAGAGGTGACTAGGAACCTGAAAGATATTCCCCCAAGACAGCACCTAGCCCTTCAGAGCCACCTGTGAAGAGATGCAGAACTGTATGAGGTGGAAGTAAAGGGGAACCTGCATATGTAAACTCTTGACTGAGCTAAAAACGTAGGTAATCAAGAGTAGCAGGAGAAAGGGAAATTCTTTGAGATAATGTATCTAAAGATAGATGCCACATAGAAGTAAGGTCCCATTAGAGGTGTCTCATGGAAGTGTATCTTGAGGGAATAACTTTATCCCTAAAGCAGAAAGGATGTTTTTAGTAGTGGGTGCAGAAGACATTACATATACAAGAGTACAAGGCTTACAGTACCACAGCAGATAGCAAAATGTATCTTGAACTGTGTTGATCCAAAACCCCACATGTACCAAATACTAGACTGGTACTCTAAGTAAGAAGTGAAGTTATGGAGAAACCATAGAAAAAAACATAGCCAGCTAGGTTTTCAACTAAGAGTGAGAAAGATTAAATGGATGAAAGGATCAGAATGAGCCAATTTTCCATGTAAAAGTAAAAACTGATGTTGAGAGTATTGAAAAGACCAGCAAAAACTAGACAACTTGACAGAAAATGCATGGAGCAGAAGCAAAGCCACAGGGAAGAAAAAGGGAACAGATTAAACTACCTATTGAAAAAAAGAAAAAAATGAAGGGATGACAGATAAACATAATTGCTCTCCAATGGCCATGATGAAAAAAATCTTCCAAAATGACCTCATGATTCACATATTAAAATGAGATGAGTTGAGACAGATCTATGACAGTCTTCAGTTTCCTTACATCTTCAAAAACTACAAAAAGATGAAAGGAAGAGTTGAACAAGTGTGATAAAAAATTTTGACTGCTTCTTTCAGAAGGACATTTGAAACTTCCTGATCCAAAATTTGTAAGTAACTGGAAAGGAAGGAAGAAAGAAAGACATGTGAGTAATGAACCAATAATTACAATGTGCCACAATTTAAACAGAACTGCAAACATCTGCAATTATCTGAGATGACCTCAAACAGTCCCAACAAAATATTCTTCTGGAACAAAAATAATCAATGACTGAGTCAAATAGACCCACTTTATGTATGTCTACTTCTGGATGCCAAGGAGGGTCAAAAGGAGTGAGAAGTAGTATTGACACCAATCAAGATGTAGATAAGGAAGACAAAGCAAGAGGATAAACACTACTTGGTCATTATTTTGAATGGATTGAATATCAGGAAGTAGTCCAATGCTAGAACCCCAATCAACTACTGCTGGTATTGGTATGCTTCTCCTAAATGGGAGACTAGTGCAGGTGAAATCCTACTAAGACAAACAATGCAGAGAAGAAGTTCTTTTAAGTTTCAAAGTCAACTGATAAGTGAGGGGCAAGTACCTTGTGACAAAGCATGATGGGCCAAAGTGTCAAAGGAACATAACAGTCATGAGGTAATAAAAACTATATGGATCACAACAAAAGAACACTGATAGATAATCATTCTGTTTTTATTTTCATCCTAATTAAAAGAATCAAGAGAACTAATAAGAAGAGCTAATAGCTAATAAATATTCTGAAGAAGAAAGTCTCAAAATAAGACAAATCGAAGCATGTAGGTTAGAAAACTGACAACAGATCAGGTAGAAGACCACATGGAAGACCCACACACACATACAAAAAGAAAAACAATCTGAAGTTCAAGAACTAGACAAATAAGAAAATGTGAGGATGGTGATTATGATAAAAGGAAAGTAATAATTAGCTTATTTCTAAAAATAACAGCAATGTCTCAAACACAGGACAGGTGGAAAATATATAGATTCCAGAACTGAATTATCCAACACGATATTAGCAAAACATAACAGAAATAAGACCACAATAAGCTGTCAGGGTTTTATGTATATGAGCTGGGCTGAAGATTCTTTTACAGTAGGTGTTTGTGACTTGTTGGTGATAAATTCAAACAATAATTGGACAGCACACAATCCACTTGTTTTACAATAATATATTCAAAACAAGTCAAATGTATGTACAAAAATTCTTTAAACTATAGGATATCACAGTTGTATCTAAAGCTCTAAATAATTCTCTTTTCTTGTCTTTTTTTTGTCAAAGTCCACACACACACATACTGATTCAATTACTTTAGAATCCAATTGACAAAATGAATTATTTTACTCTACTCTTATCACAATATTGTCAGTGAATAATTCACTTATGCTACCATGGGTTAACACAGTTTTATCCTTAACTTCAAATAATTGTCCCCTTTTCATGAAATTCCACACAGACTGGTTCAATTACTTTAGAACACCTTTTGACAAGACAAACTATTCTCTTTATCTCTATTACACTGTGAAACTCACTATAAAATATCACCCATTCTGACTAATCACTCACATGCTGGCTAACTTCATGTTTTCTCTCGTTAACTAATTTTCTGACTGAACTGCACTTGACTTGCACTCACTTGGTCACCTATATTTATATGTTATTCACTCAGGCCTTAAACTTTCTCTAAACTATACGACACAATGACTTAACAATACTCAGTTAAGGTAACAAGAAAAATATCAAAGATTCGAGTAACGTGATGTCAACAATATTAGTAAAGCCTAGACAACAATGTAATTGCAAACACAATGTACAATTCGTACAGAGTTATATAACGAAATTTGTCAAAACTAGCTTTTTAAAACAATCTATCTTCAACACTCCTGTCTTAAAACTAAGCAATCATTAAATATTAAGTCACAAAATAAACTAAATAATAACACACTAAACAGTCTTGTATATCTAACAGAAGCATGTTTAGATTTAGGGCTAGCTGACAAAAATCCTGTTCTACAGTCATATTTTTTTTATATTGACAAAAGCAAAGATGTTTACCCATTAAACAACCATAGGAATGTGGAAATCCACCAGGAACACCAGCAGGTATTATGGAAGTACCACCCTGAATACGTTCATCAAAGGACTTACAACATTGTCATGGGATCTCCCTGTATGCTAGAAGCAGATTATGTGAATAAGTCCTCAAAAATAGTTTTAAAGTTTCTTATATTGGTAGAAACATTTGTGATGTCAGAATTCAAAGTGAATGAAGTTAGCAGCACAACCTAGGAAAGCAGAGCTTATGTAATATCTCCTAATGCTCTTGGGTTTGAAAAGGTTAATGGCAAAGATGATGGATGATTTCATCCTAACAAAGATACAATAGTAAAAATTAGTTTCCCCCACCCCCCCAAAAAAACTGAACCCAGAACTTTTACCATGCTAGACCCAGTGCTTTATCGCCTGATTAACCCAAGTTCAACATGAAAATACTCATTCACCCTCATCATTATAATTTTCATCAAGAGTATACCTGACATAGTTAACTATCAGTTTTTTTCAAATAATATACATATACAAATGAAGCTAATATATTTGCTTAAACAAAAACATTGGTAAAACTTACCAGAACAGAACCAGATGAGATCCCTTCGAAGAAATATAGATAGGTATAACACACCTAGACCAACAGAATGGAAGAGAACATGTGAGGGACCCAAAGTTGTCTGCAAAGTGATCTCCCACTCCTTCCTGGGAAAAATAGAAACAATTACACTGATCCTTATTTTCACTTTTTTTTTATTTCAACACTGAATAGTACCTTTTAATGTTATTAAGAGAGATACAGTTCTTAATTTATATAATAAATATGTTGTAACGTACAGTTAGTTATTTTATTCTGACACAGAAACAATTTGTATAAAATATTTCTTTCCCAGGAAAATATGATTTTTAAGATTCATAACAGGACATCCATGGTTTAATGACCAACTACAAAATACATGTATATTTTAAAGTATTAATTAAATAAAAAATTTTAACATACAAACTGTAATCTAAGATATTTCTCACTCAGAAAAGATCAATTTATTAACAACTTAATATTTATGAAAATACTTAGTTAAAGTCATGGGTACAAGCCCACTGAAGCTATCAAAAAAGTTAAGATCTTTCCAACTCCTCATTTTCTAGCTCTTGCAGTTTTCCATAATGTCTCAAAAATAACTTATTTTTTCAGCTTTACCTCATGGCTTTAAGAAATGGTAAAAGGTTACTTGTGATATGCAGGCATATCATATATTTTCTACCTGTTTTAGTGATATAGAGATATTTTCAACATTGTTATGTTTCTGTGCTGTAATGGCAGTAACACATGGTCCAGAAAATCATTAAGATAACCTTATCCTAATGCTTCATTTCTGTTTTATCTATAATATGTAATGTCTCTTCTGCCCAAGAGGAAATTACAGTAATATATAGTATCCAAAATAAAAAGATTGGCACTGTAATATCACTTGCTACCCAATTATGATTTCATCTAAACATAACAGCCAACCAATGATGTGAGGGAATAAAGGTCAAGAAGTGACACTGTTGACTGGTAAACAAAAGTGAGTTTACTTGTTAAATTCAGGTATGTTTTCTTTAGATAGTTTCTAATAGATCATCATCAAGTGAAAACTACTTTTAAGAGCAACATGTTTTAGTTATACAGAGAATAATTCTAAGGGGGGAGAAAATTTTGAGCTAAAACAGCATACTAGAACACAGTAGACTATCATTTTGTTTATATAGGTATGCATGCTGTGTTTTCCATTTATTTGTTCTAATAATAATAATTTTGTTCATTTATTCACACTGATCCACACTTATTTTACAGTTAAAAGAACTCAGTTAAATTATATATGTTACAAAATAATCCCTTTATTTTTCAATCAAATCTGCTGTTATTTGTGGGTTTTATTATCTGATATTTGTCAGGAAATTGGCTTTACATGAAAAATACCACATGCTTGTTATTATACAACGTAAGAGGGTTGAACTAAAATGATTTTAATTATAATTATTTTATGGCAGTTGTGGTAAAAATGGTAAATGCAGCAAAATGTTTTCTTTTTTTGTGAAATATTTGTTTTGAGGCTAAATATCAGTCTCTTTATCAGATTTAAACATAACTCTGAATTAATGGAAACAAAAAGAAAAAAAGTAATTACAATGAGCACAGAAGAATTCTGAACTAGCCGGTGAGCAGTTCTTATCTTGTATGTTGTTTTATTAAATTTCTTGTACTACTGTGCAATAGGTCTCACCACCTGTGGTATACAACAGACAAAATGCAATTAAATTATTTTGCTATCTTTCTTTCTCTCTTTTTTTATAATGTCAAACAATTCCCAGGGATTTAAGACAGAAATATTTTAAAATATCATCAGTCTTATTCTAATTTTTGTTACATAAGTTAGCCTAAAAAAATATTTTACTAGCTTCTGCTTCACACATCGTATAGTTTAAAGATCATAAACATACCTATCCTGAACTCCTTCTTGAACCCCAACAGCATAGATATCTGGCAGATGATTAACCCCTAGTGGGAGTAGGAAATCATCTAGATTCTTTGGTGGAAGCTGTGAAATAAAAACAATAGAGAAAGATAGAAAATAAATATTCGAAATGCAATAAGACACTTTCTTAACAATGGCAATAGATACAGTGAGGGTTAAAGTTATGCAAGGTAGTACAATAAAACTACTTTACAAACTCACACAAGGGTAGGACCTTGAACAAATAGTCAACATACACAATAAAACTACTTTACAAACTCGCACAAGGGTAGGACCTTGAACAAATAGTCAACATACACAATAAAACTACTTTACAAACTCACACAAGGGTGGGACCTTGAACAAATATTCAACATACAAAGTAAAACTACTTTAAAAACTTAGACCATACCAATAAAGGGAGAAGGAGATTTGGCCCTGGAGAAAGGGAAATCCCAGGGAATGTGGAGTAGAAGACAAAAACCATGAAAGTGAAAAGTATGAGCTAAGTAGCAATGAATGGCACAAACAGGACAGAAAAGCCTGTCTGGGTCCAAACGAGCATAGAAGAGTGAAACAGAAGGATGGGAGAGGAGAATGGTAGAGGTCTCCTTTACAACCAGCTGAAGACTAAGGAAGGAAGGACTGTTCTGGAGAAATAAGAATATGAAGACAATGGAATGTGTACGAAAGGAGTCACTCGCATAAAGATTTGAACAATGGCAACCACAAGCAAGAGGAATACATTGGAAGAGTAGGTGGTTGAAGTTGCAGGTTGCCAACAGTTCAAATGGGCAGATAAGAGCATGCAGGATTACAATGAGGTCACGGTTGGGCACAGGAACAGAGTGAGTGTGTCTATGGATAAGGAAGGACTGGAACAAGGTGGAGAAAACACTTTGCGGTGTTGAGTAGGCAAAATGGTGAAAACAACTCCGCCCAATAACCATCAAAGGCAGATACAGCTGAACCCTGTAGAACAGCCTGGTAAAGGGAAGGGAGAAGTATGACAGTGTAATGATTAGGAGGTAGGTGGCAATGGATGGACCAACATCAAAAGCCACACCTCATATGCAGGTAGAAGGACCAAGTAGAATGATGCCAGGATTGGGAAATAAAAGGATAACCACATGAGAGTCTGATTCATTGGACCAGACTAAATTCAAACATGAATGTGGAAGGGCAAGATCCCGTGGTAGAAATGATATAGGAGATGTTGAAGCAATAGTGTATAATTGGCAGGGAAAGAGGGGTTGGGTTGTCAGGTGGCATAGAAGAGGGAACTATGTTTAAGCCAACCAGAAGGGCACCACAAGAGGAAACAACAAAGGGTATCTTCAGTCAAGGCCAGTACCCAAGGTAAAGGCTCAAAAGATGGGTTAGCATTAGGACAAGTATAAGATCAAACTAGGTGGAAAGCAGTCTATCAGAAGTTCAAGCATGTGAATATGGAGAGAGGGCTAGTCTAAAGTCCATTTGCCAAATGTAAAATTGGCATTCAGAGATGCTCCCCAAAAAGAGGGGGAAGCTTAGGTGAAAATGTGTATTACCAGTGTGTGTGTGTAAGTAATGGAACACAGAGGGTGATATTGGATTGATCCAACCATTCATACAAATACTAGAATGGAGGAAGGGACAGAAGTACCAATAAGGTCAGATAATCCCATAAGGCATACCTCTGGTCATGCAAGGACTCACAGCTGAGGTACATAAGTATGTGACCCAAAGAGATAAGCAGTCCCCATGAAGCTATGGTCACCAAACATTAAACCTCACATGCAGAATGAGTAGGATAAGTGTGAATCTCAGTCTTGAAGAGATGTTAGATATAGACTAGAGCAGAAGGAGAAAGGAAACAATATGGGAGCAAGGAATAGATAGAAGTGGTGGCAAACACAGTCTTGAAGAGATATTAGACATAGACTGGAGCAGAAGGAGTAAGGAAACAAGGTGAGGGCAAGTAGGGGGAGGGTATGGGAGAGAAAGTCTATGGGTAAAAAATTTGAAAAACCATTGTGACCACAGGAGCTCAAACTATGACAGCTGGGCACTCACAGGGCCTGACACAATGGAAAAGGTATCAGCAAGGCGAATGAGTCTGACAATGGGTACAAAAGGAAGTTTGCAGTCAAAAGACAGGGAACCAGGGACTAAGATGAGGTAAAAAAAGTGGTGGTATGGTTGGGGACAGTGTATAAACAATGCACAAAAGTGAGGATTGATGATGAGCAGCCTCAGCCCATGATAGAATCATTTCAAGAACATTATCAAACTTTAAAGCAAAGAAAGGGGCTAGGTGAAGGGATTGAAGAAGTGAAGAAAGAAGTCGACCTTGAGATAGAAGAGTATCCCTACCTAGCAACTCCAAGGAATAAGGAGGTAAGTGAGAAAGGAATGGTAGAAGTGGAATGGACACAGTGAAGAAATGAAGGGAATAAGAATCACCCACAACTTTCAGTGGGGTAGTGTGTAGTGCCTCAGACTGGAGGTGTAAAGAGAAGAGGTAAAGAAGTGTGGTAAAAAAGGATCAGGTAAGGACAGGAGTAGTGGGTTCTGGATGGCAAAACTGATGCCAATAGCCCTTCACTTCCCCCCCTCCCCCAAGTAAGGGCAATTCCAAACGTAAAAATCATGAAGAAGGTTGGAGAAAGATCAAAACTGAGGAAATAAGAAGCAGATAGATAGAAAGGGTAAGGCTTGATGTCATGGAAAAGTAAGTTGTCCAGGAATGATAAACTAAGTGAGTTAGGGTTAGGATTGAGAAGTAGGAACAAGAAAAAAATATAACACAGGGGAAATAAAAAGAATGATGCATACCTGATAAATCAAAGCAGAAGAATGCAAGAAAGTTGAAGTTTCTCTTTCACAGGGAGAGAAGTTCCCAAAGCCTAAGCAAGTGAAGCAACAATCAAATTTGTCCTCCTCATTCACTCCACAAACTAGGAGAAAGAATGCTTCAAGAAAGGACTGAAATTGAAGTTCCTGGCAGCATAATGGAACCCACTACCCTATTCATAATGGCTGCCACATCATCCCAGGAAATGTCTCCATAAGCCATAATTGTTACACAACCTGCATAAGGAAATTATCCCCTCACATAAATAGTATAAGACATTACATGAACAAATGTTCATAGTTTGAGTAATACAAGAAGGAAATTAACATTCCAAATCTCATTAAATTGATAAAGAAAAACATATCTGCAGTGTTCAATACCAAGAAAAGAGTGAGGATCATGAGTGCAAAATCATAGGAGCTAGTGTGATTTTGTACTCATGATCTTCACTCTATTGGTGGATGGCTTT
Source organism: Limulus polyphemus (assembly GCF_000517525.1). Lineage (NCBI taxonomy): Eukaryota > Metazoa > Arthropoda > Merostomata > Xiphosura > Limulidae > Limulus > Limulus polyphemus. Next base: position 171,925 of record NW_013667118.1, read on the forward strand.
TGCTGCAGAATAGCATCATACTAGCACAAATCAAGAGAAATCTCATGAGTTTAGGTGGGAGTTGCATGAAAGCTAGTGGCATGCAAATCTCTAAGGCAGATGCATGTAGAAGATACCTTTCTGTGTGGTGTGTATCACCTCAGAAGTACAGCATTTTGACTAAAAGGACCTATGGATATAAAGTAATTTGTCCATAAATTAAACAGCATTGGATACTTATTGTCCAATCCATGGTATAGGAGGGTCCCATCCATCTTCACCTTAAGCCCAGGAAGCAGAATGGAAAGGAAACTTCCATTTCAACAACTCAGGCAGGGCATGTATGCAGACCCAGTACACAATCAATACCCTGCCACCTGGGAACCCAACATCCAGGCAATGGTGGGAAGGGGAGATGCAAACATAGTGGGTCAACTCCAGTCTGGAACCAGGCAGTGTCGGAAATTTTTTGTCCAGACCACCTAAGAATTATTATTCAGGCAGCAGTAGGATGGGGAACTACAGATGGTGAATTCGTTCAGTACAAAACCAAGCAACATCTGGAATTTGTCTATCCATCTGCAGTAGGAGGACAGTATTCACCATCTACACCAATGTTCTACTCTTCACTGAGTGGAAGTGGTCACACTCAGGAGGAAGCCTCCATAGTCCATCACCCCAGTGCCTAGGAACTAGCAAGTGGCAAGAACTACCATACTCCACTGACAGAAGGGGAAACAACGTGGTAGAGAATCCAGAGGAACACAACACCATAAGACAGTGCAATGGGTGATCACAAAACCCCATTTTGAAAAGCAGACCAGTCCCAGTTTATTCAACTAGGATCAGAGGGATGGACAGTGATCTCAACACTGCTTTACTCATATACATGAGTTGGTATGGTCTGGTACAGGCCTTATTTATCAAGCAGGATACTGTGAGGAACCTTCTAGTGGTCTTGTGGAATACCCAATCTTATCAGTGAGTGTTATAGACCTGTAAGGTCATATAGTGCACATGTAAAGTTAAGTGTACCTGGACAGACACCACTTGCTGCTGAGCAGGATCCAGAAGTGTAGAAATATGCTACTGTAAACGTAAGCTGCATAAAAAGAGAACACACCCATTCTGAGCCAGTAAGGAGTTTCTAGAATGATGAGAAGAGAACATCAATATCTGAAAGAAGAAGAGATGGCCAGAAAATGAAGAAAATGTACTACAAATGTAAGTGGGGTAGTCCACCAACCAGTTTGCACAAACTCCTCCAATGGATTATGGAAGTGAAGAACCAGAGAGAGTAATGTGTCATATTTGGTGAGGAGACTCAAAAGAGTCGATGTGAATCTAGATGAAGCATTGCCTAAATCTATGTGGTGTTGTTGCAATCCTTTGAGAAATGGAAGGAAAAAATATGGGAAGCAGCAATAGCATACACATCATATCTCCCACAGCCACAAAAGACTAAAGGGTCAAAGAGAGGAATGGTAATGGCATGGAGAACAGTATTCAGGTCCAAATCTTAAAGGACTACAAGACATAGAGGAGGAAGGTGGGAAAACTAACAAAATGTGTAGAAAAGATAGAATAAAAGAGTACATGACAAAATAAAAAAACGTAAAAGTATTAGGTAGAGTTGCCCAGTAACCAGCCATGGTCGAAAGCGATAAGCCTTGCTTCAACAGCCAAAAAAAGAATTCGGAAAAATGGGGATAGAAGGAGAGGGAATGGAAGAAAAAAGTATGCAGGGATCAACAATGGAATATGTGCCCTTGTAGTGGAGAAGAAGAATAAGCTGAACAAGAAAGATGGAAGGCTACAAGTAACGAGTCTGGAATGTCTCACAAGCAATCAGACCAAACCCACACATGAAGTCTTAGTGACAACATTGCTAGATAGGAGAGAGAGGAAGGAGTGAGGTTGAAGGAGTAGGGAGAGTGACAGACGTACAGGAAGAGGAGAAGGGGAACAGGAAAAGATGTAACAGAGGAAACCATGGCTGAGCTGGCCAGTAAGGAGTTATAAGGAGGACTCAACATGGAGTGTGCAGAGTGAGAGAAAACATGAGAGAGAAGATAAGTAGGAGGGTAGGCATGGAGAAAAAGTTGAAGCTGTTCTGATGTATCCCCCCAGCTAAAGTTGAGAGAAGAGGAACAAAAGACCAGAGAATGGGAAAGTAGAATGTTGAGAAAAGTGTCCGGATGAGATCACATCAATATGAAGGCCAGAAGAACAAGAAACCAATCCATAGGAGATATTTTGGCAGATCTCGAGAGATGATCCACAACAAGATTCAGAACACTAAGAATAGAACAAACTATTAGATGTACTTGTATAGAATGGGCCCCAATAAAGGTCATCAATAGTGTGAAAACAGGGAGAGTGAAATGAAGTGTTCCCCTGGTGAATGAAAAATGAGACAACTGCAGAGTTGACAGTATGTATCAGTATATGTACAAACCATCTTAATCCAAAATTCGATGTACCACCAAAAGTTCTAAGAGATGGATTTGAAGGGACAATATGTTATAATAACAATATCCCAAATTTACATGAGTCCTCCACCTCGTCAAGGTGGCATCTGAAAACAGAAGCAGACCCAAATAAGAAGATGAGGAATACCTACTAAGGTAGTAGTTTTATCAAGTTACCAGGTGAAGACTTTGAGTAAGGAAGGAGAATGGTTGAGAACAAGGGATCCCAAACAAAGATCCAGATAATGTGCAGTCCATTGTAGACGTCACAAATGAACATGACTCATGATGGTACAAGATTCCATGGACGCCCTAGTCCCCAAAAGTGAGAGAACCCCCCAGCACAGTGAGAGAAGAACAAGATATGGCATGGAAAACTAATCGTTCCATGTCCCTCAAAAGAAGAATAGAAGGTTGGGCCCTGCAGATATATGAACGAAAAAACACCCAAATGAATAAGAAACAAAATGGGTGTGAGATGTGACTTCTCCAATATGAATCAACCGACCCAGATGCACTGTCTTTCAAAGAAGAAAAAGAAGGTGGCTGTACGGGGGCTTGTTGGGACAGAGCCAAATGAGAAAAGAAGCATCCAAGATGTCCATCTTAGTTATCCCAAGACCTGGGGTGAAAGACCATCATAGGTTGAGAAATTACCCATGGGAAAGTGGGGGAAGATGAGAAACTGAGACGTGAAAGACATAAGACTGGACATCTATCTACAGATTCCCTGGGAACCACGAAAAGATGGGAAAAAAACCTGAAAAGTGATGAGAAACCTATCCATTAGCAATTGTAGCCATTAGGACCAACAATGCCATGGACCAATGTTAGCAAGAAACAAGATCCCTTGAAGGATGCAGAATAATGGGAACAGGAGACACTGGAGGAAGAGAGGAAAAAACGAAAGTTAAAGCTCTCTTACAGAAATTTCAGTACTTAACAATTGGCTGCAAATGGAGGGCAAAGGTCCATAATACCCAATAGAAACAGGCTCTACTGACTCTGAGCCTATAGGATAGTCACCACCAAGACTGACAGTGCCAAAGAGAAGTGGAAGGACGGATGGGAAGTAGTGTCAGAGAGAGTAGGGGCAGCAGGTAGGCAGGAGACAGAGAGAGGCAAAAAAGAAGCACGGGAGAGATTATACACCAGTGAGGATAAGGCATAACATTGGCATGTGGCTCCAATCTATGACACCAGAGAAATAAGCATATCAGTAAAATCATACAGTCAGGTGAAAGGAGGCAAAAGCAAATGAACAACAAGGGCATCACACCCCAAACAACTCTAGCAAAAGATCTACCAAATAAGAAGTGAAAATTCCAAGAAAGATAAACATACCACTGTAGGAAAGATAAGTGAATGAGCATCCATCAAAAACCCTACAAAGAAATGAAGGATTACCATGGAAAAAAGGTTATACAAGGCTCTTCCCATCTACCTTTGCCTAATCTTACATCCATATTGTCTTGATTCTACCTCAGCATTTTTTCGTTATTTCGTAAGTAGGTTTCGTATGTATGTTTTTTACATATTCAGTTATTTTTACTACTACTTTGAGGTATTCATGCCTCATCCTCCTTCCTTTGTTATCTCCTATATCTAGACATGTCTTTGTGCTGTATTGCTTTTTTTTACTCCTAGATTCTGGAGTATTTTCTTCAGATTCGGGGATCAGATCCTTTGTCTTTCTTAGGCTTAGGTTTTCTTACCTTTGTCTTACACATGCTACCTTTTTCCATTATTTTTATAGGCAAAATCTCTTTTGTCATGAACAAGAAGCATAGGCAGAGGTATGTCAGAGACAAAAGAAGGCTCAGGCCACATGAAAAACTCCACCACCCACCACACAAGAGCTTTTACCTCTCCAAACAGACAAAGATGAACTCAATGCCAATATATTGGTAGACTAGCATGAACATAATCATGTTGTTTCACACCAGACAAAGTGAAAGTTACTAAAACTTGTGAAACAATTTCTTTGTAGACACTTCCAGTGAAAAACACCTAAATATGAAAAGTTCATAAGCAAAAAAAACATTCACATCATTTCACACGAGTGCCAAATTGAGAAGTAATTATTGTGCTCTACAGTATAGATGGAGTCAGCTGCACTAGGAGGGTGTGACAAACTCCTGTTGGTGGTGGGTTGTCATATGCTCACTTGCATGTTACAATGCAGCTATACCATGGGTAAGCACATGATGTTAAGTGGGAGCCTCAAGGCTAGTGGTAAGCAAAAATTGTACATATAGAGGATATCACAAATTGAGAAAATGTATTATGTGAGCGGAGGTAAGGTATTGTATCGGAACACAGGCTATGCTTTAGAAAAAATGAAGCTATGATCATGTGCTAGTACTAATGGAGGTAACCTTGCATGGAGGTCGTGTCACCCTCATACTAGTACATTATGAGGGTTGGCACAATACTCACAGACATGTGTAGGAGTGGAAGTTTATTCAAGGCTTGTGGCATGCACAAGAAAATCCATGGCAATTGTGAGCAAGACAATAGCTCTTAGTAGTGTAAAAAAGATAAATAGCATTTCTAGCCTTTCTCAATTCTCAAACATATTTCAGTCATTTATAAGGTAAGTCTTAAGGTGTTGAATGCAATATTATGCAAAACAAGATATTCACTAGTAATACATTACAATATATTAAATCACACAATTCTTTACTGACCCAATGACATTATCTATATTATAATCAAAAATGATGTGATCTCTCTTCATCCAATTCTTAAGGTCTAGAGAAATGTTAACGTCTAACCAAATAAGCACATGTGATTTTCCACTGAATTGACTTATAACTGAATTAAAATGGCTTCATGTAACTACATCTTACAGCTACTGTTCCAGTTTCCTACCATTGAAGACAAAAATCCTACAAGAAAAATACCATTCCTCAGTAGTGTTCAATTTCAAGTTTAGCAAGTCCAGCAAAAATTTCACACAAAACATTTAGAATGTAATAGAAATTATCACATTTTTTATATATTAGTAGCCACTATCAGCATCTGAAAGCATTAGCTTTGTGACTGATTTGATAATACTTTTTGCCCTTGCATTCAAATATGAAAACAATGTAACATACCACATAATGATTTGATGGATTTCAAATTTATTATCAAAGTTATGACTCATAAAGTTGAAAGAACAATCAGCATTAGTTCTCCTGAGCAAATATTATTTAGTTGCATGTGAAACTACTCTACTGTAATGGAACAATAAGGTAATTATATTGTTTACCTACTTACAGCAACTTTTTGTCAGATTTACATGCAAATACTCACTTTAGCTAATGCATCACAGTATTATATGTATTCATCAAACTTGTGAACAATGTAACATAAAACTTAATTCATTTTTAAACAGCAATAGTTATGATAATTTGAAGTATTCCCTCACCTGCCCATTCATATTCCATGTTCCAACAAACACAGATACTTTCTGATCAGGGAAATACCTCAAAAGTTCAGAAGGACCCAAAAGTGATCCTTGACTTCCAACAGTTCCAACTACATAACACCTGCAATGATAAAATTAAAATTGATTCAGCTGTTTTCTAATACTAAAATCTGAAGAGAGTAGTTTCAAATTTCACAAATGACATTATGGACAAGCGTAACTCATTGGCAGTTTATTGTGCACTAAACTTCATATGATGCACAACTAACTAACCAACATTTTGATACTAGATTTTACAAATATAAAAACATGCTAATCATAATAAATAAGGACTTTATATAGCTATAAGTCTGAAATAGATAAAAATTTATCATTTAATACAATTTTAAAAACTTCCACAAGTTATGTTCCAAATTATAAATTTCAGCCATTATGTCTTTCTATTACCTGAATGCATATTAATTATATTTTAAATTCTTACACTTAAAACAAGCTATAAATAGCTACTTATCTTTGTATGTGTGCATAGAATTTTCTATAAATCTGGTATCATGAGGACTGTATAGTTTTATCCTGAGCACATGCAAGTATATATATACAAATTTTAATTTCATTAGCACATATATATATTTGCAACTGCTCAGAACAAAACTATACAGTCCCCATGATACCAGATTTTCATTCCATTAAAGAACTGAAACCTAATGTGAAGATGAAATGACAAGTTTATATAAAATAAATTGTCAAGTGGTTCTAGACAAAACAAGTAAGTCTTGAATCTTTAGGACTACCCCATCCTGAGAACATATGGAAATATAAGTATATACTTCAATCCAACCTTTGTAAAACCTACATGAATGATTAGCAAAAAGACGAACTAAAGTAATAAATAATACTATGAAAAAGTGGCTTCCAATGAAAAAATAATCAGTTTGATGGAACTCTTAAATTACTTTTTATATCTGATACTGTTCTAACCAGATCAGAAGAATTAACTGTAAATCAAGACTCAACATTCATGTCAGTCATTCCTGCAGATCTATGTTGAAGTATAGACTAATACATTCTAGTTTGACACATTCAACTTACTGTACACTCGCTTCTCAAAAATGGTGCATATCAACTGACATGTAAATTATGTCCCATCATCTGCACTTACCAGTGAAGTAGCAATTAAGTGAACACCAAGGGAATATAAGAAATAAGAACTGTAGTACACCAATGAAGCTCCATTTTCAGATTTTTCACAAAACCACCAATATAGATACTAGAGTCCCTCAATTCACCTGTAAAGTTCGACTTAAAACAATGAATGATACCAAAGGAAAATTTTGGAAGCCCTTATGATTAAACAGAAACATCCATCTATAAACAACAGACCTGGCTGAAAGTAAATTAATTAATGTCTGTTATCAAATATGTACAATTTGTTTTATAACATGGTTTTAATATAAATTTAATCCACTGGAGGTTTTCTGAAGGGACGTGTTTTTTCTTAGTTTTTATTTATTTTTTAAAGTTTTATTTGATTTGATTAAATGTTTTTTAATTTTGTATTTTAATTTAAACAAGTTAACTGGATCTTTTTTGATACTGTTAAATTTAATCTGGTTTTAAGTACATTAAGTATAAGAAAATCATTGATGCAACAGTGTTTTCAACAATGGTTCTGCATGTATCCAAAACATGTAGCTTCTAGTTGATGGTTTCTTTGTAATGATCTTTGTTCAGTCATTTCTGTTCTTTTCTAGTTTTAAATGTATACAACATTAAGCATGGTAGTGCTTAGTATGTAGGGATGGGCCAAGAAAAAAAATGGCTGCTGAATTCAATCTATTATCTTATGATTACAAATAACTGCTAAAGTTGAGTTATAGTCTTATTTGAGAACCTAATTGTTATTATCAAGTGTTGCAAGGCTTGTGAGACTCCCAATATCATTGAAAGTTATAATTTTCCTATAATGAAAATGTATTTCCAATAGGTGCTTACCACCTGTCCCAGATATTGCTATTCTTGTTCAGTGCTTCCCTCTGTATGCAAAACAAATGTTCGCATGCTACAAGCCTTGCACTTTCACGCTCCCCACAATCATTGTGGTTCAACTGCATCTAGCATGCAAATTATCATGCAACAACTCTGCAATACGAGTGTGACACACCCTTCTGATGCATGTGACTCCCTCTATTCAGTTCTACCAAACTATCTCTTCGAGTTTTGGCATAATTTTTCAGTGGGGAGGAAAGGTGAGAAGTGTGAGTGAAGGAAATACATTTTCAGTATAGGAAAATTATAACTTCGGATATGATACATTACCTCTACTCACAGATATAGCTAGAATCCCACACTGAATAGGTGGAGGGACTGGTGTGAGGGATAGAAAGAAGTATCCTTCAAAGGCATCTGAAGAACACCTTAAAAGTGAGATCCTCGTAGTAGATGACCATAAATGGGAGACCACACAATTTCTGTACCAGGTATACTCTACATCAGCATATCCCAACCTTTTTTGGCCACAAAACACTTTTCAGCTGAGAAAAGCTTACAGAACACTAGACACATGAAATATCGGTGTAGAAGATATGTTGTGTGTGCAGCACCCTCTAGATTTAATGAAATGTTTACATTTTTATGCTTAGAATATACTTTAGGTACAAACTTCCCCACTGAGATATTATGTAGAATAGGTATGGCATCTTCTATAATTCTTCTTTAATGCGAAATCAATATTATCTAATCCTAATATGTATGAAAATATTTCACAATAAGGTATGATCATACAAGTGTTAAATACTTTATTAATAATTTAAAATCATGATTTTCTCATGAAGCACCTATCAATCTCAGATGGAACACCAGTGTTCCTCAAACATAGTTTGGGAAATGCTGCTCTACATCATTGTAGAAAGAAGTGTCACAGAAATTGGCAGAAAATGGTAGGAGCACAACCAAAAGGGAGAGAAAAATGGTTGGACAGGGATCCAAATCATCATATATCAGAAACTCAGTCCCCTAGAGGAAACATCAGAGAAGAAAATCTCTAATGACAGTAATGTGGGTGAGAGTAAAAAGGATGTGCCCCAACGTGTAGAGTGGCTAGGACATGACGGACCGTAATCAGTAAGTCAACTGTATCCAAAACCCAGCCACTGGGAACCAACATTCATGTGGGGTACAAAAGAGGATCACACCATCAGCAAGTCAACTACAGTCCAAAACCGAGCTACTGGGAACTAATATCCATGTGAGGATAGGAAAGAGGATCATACCTGCAGCAAGTCAACTGTAATCCAAAACCCAGCCATTAGGTGGAGAAAGGAAAGAGGATCATATCTTCTTCACCTCAAGTTTAGCAGACTGGTGGGAGATATAATGCCCACCGATATGTGAACAGGACACATGTGAGCAAATTGATAATAAATTACCAATCTGGGAATCTGACATCCAGACAATTGGAATAATCAAGATGTCCCCATATTGTGAGACATCCCACACAAAACCAATTAGACGGAAACCACCCCCAGTGCAGTATCATCCTCAGTATATATAAAACTTTGAGGGGTAGTGCAAGAAGAAGAAATGTAGCAACCTGAATTTTCATTCACCATGACCCACGACATATCAGCAATGAATATGAGGCCAATTGAGTGAGGGAACAGAGACACCACTAATACATGTGTGAAGACTTATGTTGATTGGACCTGCTCTGAATTCAAAACTCAACCACTGGGAACCAACATCCATGTGGGAGGTAGGATGAGGAATCCCAATCGAAGGGGTGAACTGCAATTTTGATGGCTCACTCCAAAGCTACAACATCCCATTAGACAAACTCATTCAGAGATGGAGCATCTTATTGGAGGACATCTCATCATCTACACCAGCAGAACACAACCGTCTTACTCTCAACTAAATGGATTCATTATTATTTGTATCATATATCATTATCACATTCAGAAAGATGCCTCCATACTTCACTACCCCAGCAGCTTGGAACTGGAAAGTGGTAAGGAGTCCCATACTTCACTGGAAGAAAAAGGGGGTAAAAATGCAGCTGCAAGAACATCAACACTGGAGATAGTGCAACAGGTGACCACAAAAACCATATTTTGAAAAACAGACCAATCCTGATTTATTCAATCTAAGGGATGGCAAGAATGGGCAGTTATCCACTCCTACTTTACCCATGAAGCCCATGGTCTGGAATGGCCATATGAATGAAGCAAATATATTGCAAGATAAAATCTACAAGTGATCTTGTGGAACA
>NW_013667118.1:183030-184958 GCF_000517525.1 Limulus polyphemus
TCCTAATTTGTAGGCAGACACTCTCCAGTGCTAGCTTCTTCCATGGAAAGTACAGTCTACAATGGACAATGAAATATACATACCACCGTAATGGCATTGCAGAAAACTTAAGGAGCCAGCATGGATGGGTTTAATGATTTTCATTACCCCAGACTCGATGTAGGTTTAGAGAAGTAAGTATACCCTATGAGGCATCACTAGGTGGGTTCAAAGAAATAAATGAGGGAACAGCATAAACTGGTAAGGAAATAAAAGAGGCACTTACCACTTAAAGATGGTGAGTAGACTGGAGAATGGCAACTGGATGGAGGTGATATCCTAAAGTAGATGAAACTGCCAGATGGTGGAGATAATGGGAGATGAATGTGTTGGGCATAGTAAACATTCCAGTCTGAATGATCACCACCAAGAATCGATGAATGTGTGAGGCCAGAGAATGAGTTCAAGTGGTGGATTTGATGTGATGAGATGTGATACAGCCTGCAACCATCTCCAAACAGGGAGAAATAGATAATCCAGATGAACTGACAAACCCATCTGATAAGTGTAGAGGACAAGAAATACTTGGAGGAAGAGGGATCTCATAGCATGAATAAATGATTACAGGGGCCCAGAAAAAGGAGCCATGCATGCCAAGTAACACCTGAACACCCGATCTGGACATGAAAAGTGGTTAAGGTCAATATGATATCAGAATGCTAAGGTCATGAAAAGAGATATGGGAGGAAAGGTACAATCTCCCTCCCAAGCTGCCCAACACTTAGGATGAAACAAGCAGTCAGGGAATAAAATCATGGAAGATCTGTGAAACAAGACATCCAATATATAAAGATCAGATCCACAGTGATCATAAGCAAGAAGGAGAAGGAAATAACTTTAAAAGTAGAGACAATATGAAAAGAAAGTGGCCAAGGATTCAAACTGATCCTTGGTAAAAGTATGTAGAACCACGTAAATGTTCCAGTCAGGCAAAGGAACTGGATGAGGTGAGAAATGAATTAGGAAGGACCAGAACAAAGTAAGAAGGGAAAAACAAGGAAGGAAAGATAGAAACATTTCAAAAAAAGGCAAAAGGTAGTTGACAGGACTACTCAAGAGCCTGTGATGGTAGAAACTGATAAACATTGGTAAAACAACCAGGTAAAGAAGGCCAAAAGGTGGACAATTGTAGGACAGCTTGGCCCTAGAGAGCGGCAGATGTACCACTGCTATTGATAGACAAAGAGATTAGAAGGGCAACACATACTGGATAAAATATGGATTACATGGTCAGAGAAACCTGACTGGCAAGAAAGGGAATGGACAAATCCTATATTTGAAGATGAAGGGATGGCACTCCCAGGTGAAAGAGAAACACAAGGTTACAGCAAGATTGATCGAGATGGAGGCAGATGAAGAGATGCCCTCGATGCCAGTCAGTGAAGAAGAGGAAACCAAGACTGAGCTGGCCAGAAAAGATGCTCCCAATAGGACTCGACAAGGATTGTTGCAAATCAACATCACAACACATGGGAGATGGCAAAGACATAGATAGATATACAGAAAGAGATGAGACCAGACCTGGCTGAGGGCATCCACACCCAGAACTATTGAGTGAGGTAATGGGGACCAAGAGAGGAGGAGGAATTTGGTATGGAGAGGAGTGGCAAAAGCATTGATCATTGGCATGCTCAACTAGAAACAAATCCAACAAAATACCTGAAGATGGAGTGAATACTCCATAGGATGAATTCTATCTAGTTGAGAAAGCTGATCCACCACCAAGTCTAAGTCAGGAACAACTTGGAAAATTTGGCCAGTCAATCAAAACAAGCAGGAGAGACAGCAAGAAGCAGAAGAAGGATGAGAAATGGAAAAAGAGAGAGATGGAGGGTTCACAGGTTTTAGGGATGGGAGTGGATTTCCAATATTGTGATAGATGAGGAACC
>NW_013667118.1:185225-186365 GCF_000517525.1 Limulus polyphemus
AAAGGTTAAAATGGGAAAATTGAGCATTAGAGTGTTACTGGAGACAGAGGAAAAGTTCCCCATGCAGGTAGAAAAGATTATAGGGATTTGGAATTCATAAATGACAAAGGGTAACAGTCATAAGCCATGGCAAGAGAATCCTGGAGTCATGGAAGACAAGGCATTTGTGAATGGGAATGAAGCTGATCCAGAAATGTGTCAACATGGACTTATATGCCTGGAGAAGGAGGAAAGCACAAATAATTCTCAGCATAAGAGCTATGTAGTAATGAACATGAAGGACCAAAAGACATAGGAAAAAGGGAAAGTAAAGAACAAACCCGAATCATCAAATCCATAAAGAGATTTGGAGGAGGAACATTGCCCTCAACAGGTAAAGAGACAATAAAGGCATCAAAGAACCCACAACACGATGAATTATGACTGTAATATCTTCCACAGTCAATGAGGCTCCATGTGGCACAAACAATCTAGGGGTAGTGTTGAAAACTTCAGGAGAAGATAGTAGTCACTGTCACTTGAGAATTCATGATTATTATAGCATTAAAACTTCAGGAGAAGATAGTAGTCACTGTCACTTGAGAATTCATGATTATTATAGCATTACCTCAGATCAATTTCTTTTGAAGTAGCCTTAAGTCAAGGTTATAACAAACAAAAAAGAAACCCAAGAAAGTTAACAATGTGATAAAAACAGAGCAAATTTAATGAAACTGGTTAAGTTTAAACTAATAGAAACATGTCCATTAAAGACAGTGCCAAGGATAGAATGTAGTTAATTTTGAGTAGAAGTGCTTATTGGGATCTATTGTGCATAGAGGATATGTCACCCTCCTATTGGTGGAGGACTATTTTCACACTAGCACAGTGAACAGTGTAATACGTGTCTTAGATGGGAGACAGTTCATGGTTAGTGGCATGTGCAAAATCTCAAAGACAGATGCACGAGGAATAGTTAATATATGCAGAGAGGTAAGCATATCATTTCACAAATATCATTATATACAAGATTTACAGTACTATTAAATTTAACTTTGAAGCTATACATTGTTGTAAGTTGGTGCTTATGACCTAGTCTGGATATTGACTATTGAAGGTTAATGACGTGGATGAATATAACGTACAACAATATAATTTTTG
>NW_013667118.1:186542-189959 GCF_000517525.1 Limulus polyphemus
TATAATTTTTGGAAAAATTGAAAGCAAATCTTACCAGTAAGTACATACTGTTATTGATAGATTAAAAGGGCAACATATACTGGATAAAATATGGATTACATGGTCAGAGAAACCTGACTGGCAAGAAAGGGAATGGACAAATCCTACATTTGAAGAAATGAAGCTGATATATATGACTGCTAATTTATAAAATCATCATTTTTGAAAAATAAAAGGTACAAAAAGCGGTTTAGTAAAGAAAAGGAATGTTCAGTTTTTTCTTTTTCTGGTGTTACATAAAGCCACTCAGAGTATATACAATTTAGTTATGATGTTCAAACATGTTTTAAATTTCTAATTTTTAAGTTACTTTTCTTGATGTCTACGTCATTATAGTAAAAAAACAATCATTAACAGTCAACTTTTCCTCTTGCTGAAATCATTAAATATTCAAGAAATGTAATAAAAATATTTTTCCTTTAGTGTCATTTGCTCAAGATGGGTGGATTTTGTGTCCACTTATTCAGAAACTTAGATAAATGAATGAACAAATGCAGTAGCAAATCTATTATGAAGGGTGTGTTTACTGATATCTCAAGTTAATCAGCTGTGATGAGCAGGAAAAGCTATCATTCTATTGCAGCCAACAGAATATGTATGTGGATGTTTTGTATCTCTGACAAGGCATCCATGAACACATAAAAGTTTCATAATACAAGAAGACATAATGTTTAATGATAATATTAAAGCATGAATTTTCAGAGAACAAATCTCCTGATGATCCTGTACCATACAATCCCAATCCAGACTGCTACTACCTTCTCTTATCATAATGAAAATTTATTGTGAGCAGCTATGAATTCAAACAACTGTGACCTTCATCCTGTAAGCTTAATATGCATACAGGTATAATGCATTGTTGAGTAATTTTTTCTTTCTTTCTTGTAAGTATATTTGTATTTTTAGGTCTTACTTTTCATTGTTTTTATAATTATATCGAATGCTGCATTTTCAACTAGAACAGGTTTGCAAAAGGTTTTTTTTCATAATGTCTAAACGTTTATCATGTTTATGATTTATAAGCATTTTTGGACTTAGATGCAATACAACTGAGAGGGAAGAGATTGAGGAACATGTGGATGCAAATTTCCAAATCTAAAAAAAACAAATTTTGAAGGGATGAGACAAGAATTATCTGCAGTGAATTGGGTGACTGAAGCAAGTGGAGATACTGCTCTAATGTAAAACAATTTTAAAAATAAATTCTTCAATATTCAAGATAGGCACAAAAAAAAAAGGTGGCCACAATTACAAAACTAGATTGGCTTACAAAGGGTATAAAAGATAAAATCAAAGAAAAGCATTATAAATATAAGAAGCTTAAATTGACTGCAATGATAAGAGATTTGAAGGATTGTAGAAAATCAAGAGAGTTAGGAAATCAAAAACTCTGAAAAAAAAGTTGGATGAAAATGTAAAAATTAATGGCAAGAATTTTTTTAAATTCATTAAAGGTAGTCAAAATGTTAGGATAGGAGTGGGAACTTTGAGGGATAATACAAGAAGACTATTATCTGATAATAATGGAAAGGCTGGGTTCTTAAATTGTACTTTTCATTTCAATTTTTACAAACAAAAATTTAAGCAATATTCCTCATCTTGTATAGTTACTAGATGGAGAAAAATAATGAACAAGATTATCATACTAATTCTGGGCTTGTTAAGAAAAAAATAGGTGGTATACAGAACGATAAGACTCCTGGGCCAGATAATATCTACCTGAGGGTTTTGAAGGAGATTAAGCTTGAATGTGAGCCACGTGGTACTATTTTTTGTAAGCCTTTGAATATTGCACAGATGCCAGGAGATTGAGAATTGCCTAATGTTACTTTTCTTTTCAAGGGAGATGATAAAAATTGTCCCAGTAATTAGGGGCCTATTGGTTTTATATCAGTGGTGGGAAAAGTTTTTGAAAATCTGATAAAAGATGCTTTGCAGTGTCATTTAACAAAGTATAATATTTATTGGATGGTTTCTTTATAGGAAAATCTTGGCTTATTAAATCTTTTGAAATTCTTTGAAGAGGTTACTGCTTATGTAGATGAGGGTACAAGTGTGGATTAGTGTACCTGGATTTTCAGAAAGCATTTGACAAGGTTGCTACAAAAGGCTTATTACAAAAGTTATATCTGTTAGTGTGAGGGATACGGTGGCTCATTGGATGAAAAATTGGCTGGATGGAAGAAAATAGAAGGTTGTTATAAATGTAGTAAATTCAAGCTGGATTCATGTTACAAGTGAAGAACCTCAGTGTTAGGATATTTGCTCTTTTTTACTTTCATCAGTGACATAGACAAACAAATGGACAAAAAATTATTTCAATTTACTGATAATAGTAAAATATTGGGTGTTGCTGGCTGTGAGGAGAGGGATGCTGCTTTATAAAAGTATTTGGATTATTTGGTGAGTTTGGCAAATAAATGGCAGATGGCTTTTAATTATAATAAATGCAAGGTAATACATGTGGGATATCACAATTTGAATTAAGAGTAAAATATTGATGGGAATAACCTTAACAATGTTATAAAAGAAAAGGATTCTGGTTTTCTGTTTGATCAGTCTCTTAAGTCATCCAAACAATGTACTGTTGCTAGTTGTAGGGCAAATAATACTTTAGGTTGTAACTACAGAAATACTGAATATGAATCTAAAGAGGTTATAATTTATTGTATAGGTGAATGGTTAGGCAACATTTGAAATACTGTGTTTAGTTTTGGTTAAAGACATTAAATTGTTGGAAATAGTTTAGAGGAGAGCTACAAGGATGATACATGTGATAGAAAGATTGCCATACAAGGATAGATTAAGATTTCTGAAACTCCTTTCTCTTAAAAAAGAAGAGTTAGAGGGGATCTGAATGAGGTGTTTAAGATTATTAAGGGAATTAATATTGTTGATGTGTCATCATTTGGTATATTTAATGGTGAGAATAGTATTACTAGGAGACAGAAATATAAATTTTGGTAGAGTAGGAGTCATAATCAGCTAAGACAGCTTAATTTCTCTAACAGGGTGGTTGTCCTTTAGAATGGGTTGCCTTCAGATATTGTAGATGCAGTTAATTTAAGGGAGTTTAATGGAAAGCTTGATAAATATTTGAATGATTAGGGTTGACTTTGAGTATTTTATTTTATTTGAGAGTTTAGTTTAGTGGATGGGACAGCCTAGATGGATCAACAGGTCCTTTATTGTTTTAAAATTATATGTAATATATGTGTAGGTATATTAGTGAAAATTACTTTAACAGATACAAATTTTACCTATACAAATATCTAGCTTCAATACAATATATACCTAACCAGTACATCAGTGCATATAAAACTGTGTAATCTTATCTATTTTTTAGCCTATTCCATCCATAGACTACATGTGGACAAA
>NW_013667118.1:190942-198124 GCF_000517525.1 Limulus polyphemus
ATAATTGTGAAGTCATCATGGCTTACAGTGCAGATTTGATTAGTTTAAGTACACCTGGACAGGTCCACTCACCACAGAGCATGATCCTTATCCACTTCTACTTTACCCATGAAGCCCATGGTCTGGAATGGCCATATGAATGAAGCAAATATATTGCAAGATAAAATCTACAAGTGATCTTGTGGAACACTTCATCTTAACAGTGTGCATTTAGTGGCCATGGAAATTATAATTGTGAAGTCATCATGGCTTTACAGTGCAGATTTGATTAGTTTAAGTACACCTGGACAGGAAATAACTCAAAGCTAGTGGTATGCAAAAACTTTCAAAGTGAGATGTGCAAGGAATAGCTAGTTTGTGCAGAAAGGTAAGCCTATCATTTTGGAAAACAATAACATTGCAACTCAAATACTTATATATACTTATAGAATATACCAGATTAACAAAGGTGCACATATGATAACCAACCTTCACCATCATGACCTGCTACAAGTACCTGTAGTTGATATCTGTTGCTGTTCCACGATTTATAAGCTACAAACACAACTCATTCTGTATTACACAAAAATAATGCAATCTCAGGCAAATGTAAAGGAAAAAGTCCCTTTCCACTGGAATTTGTGAATCCTTAACCATAATTTGTACTGTCAGTTACTATATATACAGTCAACTTACATTTTGCCATAGTTTACTACTAACACCAACAGATATGCCATCCACTACAGTATCAGCATCTACAGGACATAAAACCCACAACAACCAATATCACAAGTTAACCCACTTTGACCAAATCTAACAGAACAAAGCCTTTCCTACAAGAATTTATCACAATCCCAATAATGCTGTGTTAAGTGTTCTTAACAGACACCTTAAGTATTGGTATAGACCTACCAAGCTCAAAAGTGTGATCTCATATGTTCATGCAACATTCACAAACTAAAAACTGAAGACCTCTCAGGAAGTTTCTCAGGCAACAGCTGTTAATGTAAACCCACAGTACTATGAAAATAAGGTTTGGTAAGTCTCTTGATACCATGGGCATCTGCAAGGAGGGAGCATCTGCCCCCCTGGATTATCTAACCAAAATTTAAAGGATTACATAAAAGAAAAAAATTTTGTATTTCCCTAGTTATAGCTTTGATATCATTTTGTCGTCTTGTAACATATCCTATGGATGCCCATACTTGATGCTGGTTTTAATAAAAATACCAATCTTTTCATGAAAAAACACATTAATATTGTTCTGGAAGTTTCATTCAATTTCCTATGCACACACATGAAGTTATTACTGGTATGTTTTAAAAAATGATTTTAAACCTTCATTAAT
Organism: Limulus polyphemus; assembly: GCF_000517525.1. NCBI lineage: Eukaryota > Metazoa > Arthropoda > Merostomata > Xiphosura > Limulidae > Limulus > Limulus polyphemus. The sequence continues at coordinate 192,270 of NW_013667118.1, forward strand.
GATCAATTCTGCAGGCAGGTTACACATGAGTTTTGTAGTGCTTGGAAAAGTAAATAAATAATGTAAAAACACATGTGCAATATACATAGATGTTTCCTTTTCCTAACAATTAAAAAACTTTAAAAAGTTTACTTTTACCTGCTTCTTGCTTCACAAACTGATATAAGTGGCAGGACACCTTCAACACTAGACATAACAGACTGAGTTGCTGAATGTGACCTATGTAATTCTGGAGAGTCAAGTACAGAATTTAGGGATTCCAATGACTTGGAAATCAGTGGTTTATCAATTGAAAGAGGTTCCAACTTCAGTGGCTTTTTGCTTGAATTGAGGTCTTCTTCTACATTGTTTTGCTTCGCCAAATAAGAGTGAGAAGAATCACTGACAAGACTGGTATTGCCACTACTTGCTTTTCTGCTGTTATAATCTTTGGAACTGTACTTTTTGGCCAGGTCTAGGAGGCTACTGGCTGATCCTGGTTTTGATGAGTAAGTATGAGATTCCAAGGCACAGTCTGTCTCCTGAGAATCTGAGGGATTGATATGAGGTAGTGTCTTATCAGATTGAGAAGTACTTGAGTCTGTCACAGTGAACTGCTGTAGGTCACTCTGACACACCTGACTTAGTCGTCGACTCACTTGCTTCAGAACATTTTTGATCATTTCTTCATTTTGAGCAGTCTCCACACAGCTCTGCCATCCAACATTGTCCTCTACTTCAATATAATTCTTAATCAAATTTTGATTTATTTTCCCAGATGTGAAACATAAGTTTTTGTTTTCATTTTCTTCCATTTTGGAAATGTTTGTAGAGCTAGGTACATGTTTAACATTATAAACAGGAAGATTGAAAGAATGACTGTGAATATTATCAAAATTATTTACATACACCAAATCACCTGATAATGCCTCTTTTGTTGAGATGTCATTAGTGGTTTCCATATCAGTACAGACTGACAATTTCATTCCATTTTCAAGGTGTTCTATACTATCACATCTTGAAAGGACAGTCTCATTTCCATCAGGCATTCTTCCACACTCTGAAACAACTAACTTATTTTTCTGATCTGGATTTATTTTACAGTTTTCACTACATGAATCATTACTCAAACAAGAGCTAGTGTCATCAGATAAGCAATCAGATTTTAACTTTTCTATTATGAAATCAGTGTTAACAAATATAGCTTCATCTTTAGAATGACAGGTCATTTCTAGTAAATTGCTAACATTTTTTCTAGTAGATAAACATTTTTCTTCATCTGAACAAAAAGAAGTTCTTGGAATTACATGTCCATGATTACTTTTCTCAGACTCTTCATCTAAACAGGTGTGTTCCAACTTTTGCTCATCTTTACTTTTATGAAGGCATATATTCTGTTGTGAATCATCAATAATAGATGCACTTTTTGTCTCCTTCTTGTGTAAACTATCTTCAATGGAATGACAAATACCTTTGGCTACTGAAGAGTGTGACAAATGTAACTGGTCTTTCTCAGAGTATGGTAACATATGATTTTTTCCTGAAATTTTTGAATGGTGACTTTGGTTTGCATTATATTCTTTGATGATTTTTTTTCTACAACTAGATGCTTTTGTTGATAAAGAACTGTTTCCAATACTTTTTTCTGATTTCACTTCTCCACTGTCAACAACAGCCACCCTAGAACTTCTTACTGAATTACGTGCAACATTTTTCTTGAATTTGTCTTCTTTCTTATTTTGTGTTTTAACTACTCTTCTTTGGAAATTATCAGTTGGCCCACTCTTCTCCATCATCTAATTTCACTTGCAAATTTCTTTCCACGGTAATTCCAACATTACATCTAGAATCAAAATGATCAATAGAATAATTTATTTTACCATTCAAAATATACTACTTTAAAGAAAACTGATAATAAAGCATGATACTTAATTCACAAAAATTCCAAAATTACAAATATTTACCTTAAATTTCATAGTCAATTAATATTTTATGTAGTGCTTTTACTATTGAAAAAGGTGAAGTTTCTTACTTGTTTCTGGACCACTGTTATTCATATTTTGTACTGATCATTTACCTAGTTAGAAATAAATTTGCCATCAAGTTATTAAAATTAAAATACTGAGGAAGTGTTGCATAAAATGGACCATGTGTTGAAGTTATAATTTTCTTATACTGAAAATGTATTTCCGATAGGTACTTCCCTCCACTCACAAGATTAGCTATCCTCATTTAGTGCTGCCCTCTATATGCAAACTTTTTTCTTTACGCATGCCACAAGCCTTCCACTCCCCCCCTATTCGAATCGATTGATTCCAACATGTCTCTCATGTAAATCATCATGTGTCACTTCTCCACCAATAGGAGCACGGCATACTCACAGGACATATGTGACTCCCTCTATACGCTTCTACTGAACTATTGCTTTGAAGTTTGGCAGAAGACGTAAGCACCAGAGGAAACTGGGAAGGAAGGGTGGGAAGTGTGAACGGAGGGAAGTACCTATCAGAAATACATTTTCAGTATACGAAAATTTTAACTTCCAATAAAGTACTTCCCTTCACTCACAAGATTAGCTAGAATCCCACATTGAATAGGAGGTGGGACTGGTGTGAGGGAATGAAAGAAGTAACCTCCAAAAGCATCCGAAGGATATCCCTGAAAATGAGAAAGTCAGGTCCAAAGATTTGATGAGAGGAACCACACCATTTCTGAACCAGGTATACTCTTCACCCAACCATGAAATGTGTAGTTGATAAGGGCGGAAAAAGAGAGGAGCACATCCAAGTGGGAGAGAATCTGTGACAGGATAGTGATCTCAACCATGAAATGTATATGTAACCTAATCTCACAAAATAGAAAAGTGGGTAAATCAATGGATGTGCCCCTAGGTGTAGAGTGGCTAGAGCATGATGGACTATACTGAGTAAGTCAACAACATCCAAAATCCATATGGCTGGGAACCGACATCCACACAGGGGTAGGATGAGGATCATACCGTCTTCACCTGAAATTCAAGAGACCGGAAGGAATCTAGAACCACTGCGACTCCTGAGCATGACACATGTAATATCTTTGATCTATTGATCCAGGGACCTGACATCTGGTATTGAAAGTAAACCAATTCCCCCAACAGTGAAACTGACTGGAACCATCCAAAAAGCAATAACATCCTTGGCATAAGATACTATGAGGGATAGCAAAAAGGACAGAACAATCCTCCTTACCTCCACTGTGGCCCACAGCACAGAAGGAGTATGATAGAAGGAGGAATATAGACAACTATAAACATGTGAGAGGACTTATGTTGATTGGTTCTACTCTAAATCCAAAACCCAGTCACGGAGTATTGACATCACATGGGAGTAGGATGAGGGCTCCCGATGGAAGGGGTGAACTGCAATTTGACGTCTCACTCCTTTGTGCTTGTATAATGCATATTGGAGGATATCACATCACCTACACCCACAGAACAACACTACCCTACTCTGCACTGAATGGTTTTAGCGATCTTTGTGTGGAACCCATTCAGGAGGGTGCCTCCATGGTCTATCACCCCAGTGGCTTGGAAGTGTAAATTGGTAAAGATTCTCGTACTCCACTTGAAGGAAACTGGGGGTGAGAACCCATTGGAGAGTCTGGAGGAATGTCATCACCTGAAACAGTGCACTGAGTGACCACAAAACCCTATTTTGAAAAGCAGACCATACCAATTTATTCAATACATGGCATGGAAGGAATGAGCAGCTATCTCCTTCTGCTTTACCCATGCAGTCCATAGGTGGTACAGTATGGAACAGGCAACTTTATGAAGCAATGACATCATGAGGTTATTCGCCTACAAGCAATCTTGTGGAACACCTCATCTCAACATTAAGCATTGTGAAGCCATGGAATATAAAGCACAAGTCAAGATGGCTGTACAGTGCAGATTTCAAATTGAAGAATACCAAGTCAGGCACTACTTGCGACATAGCAGGATCCATATAATGAATAAAATGAAGCAAGGACCCCTGAAAGGAAAAGAAAGCATGAATATAAATGTACCCAGTCAAAGTCACACTGAAGTTTGAAAAATGGCCACAGGTGGCAGGCAAAAACTAGATGAAGAAGAAACTGTGATATGATATAAATAATGAGAGATGAACATATTAGGTGCAGTCCACAAGCCTGAATGTAGGATATCCTCCAAAGGCTGACAAAGACGAGATGTGAGGGAAAAGATGGTGTTGAATCTGATGAGAAGACACCCTGAACAAATTTCAGTGAGAAGAGAAGGAGGAAAATGCCAATTGAATCAAAAATCTAACCCAATTGGTGAGGGTAGAAGGGGAAAGAACATGAACAGAAAAAGACTGTCAAAGAATAAAAGAGTTTGGAATGGGTACCACAGAAGGAAGCTGTGCTGACAAGATAGCAACAAAGGGTATATACTGGATATAGAAGTCTATCCAGATCGGGATGAGGGTAGAGATGAAAAATAGAAAGAAAGAAAACAGGCAAAAAGGAGGAGTTTCCCTCTCTAACTGCTGAGGTTTTAGAAAGGAAGGAATGATCCAGATAAAGGAGAAGATAAGTAGGGTGGTAAAGTATAAGTGAAACGTCAATGGCAAGCAAATCAAACCCTCAGCATCTACAGGCTCAGAAGAGAATGGAGGACCACATTAATATCCCAGTCTGGAAGATTAGGCCATCTGGGGGTACGATGAATCTGGAAAGAACAAAGTAACATAGTAAAGACAGGGGAAGCAAAAACTTGATGGCATCTGGAAAAATGAAAGGTATATGATAAAGCAGCGCAATACCCATGAGTGAGGAGACTGACAACCCCAGTCAAAAAGCCATGTGAGAAACTCATCCACATGACCACAGCTGGTAGATCCATGGGGAATACCCGAAGTGCAGACCAACTGTGGAACACATTCCTTTGGTGCTGATACACTTCCATTGAATAAGGACATATGGAATGAGGCAAAAGGAAAGCTAATGAATGGGAGAAACCAGATCTCGTCACCAAGGACCAGATAAAAGTCAGGCATGAGGTTGAAGGACATGAATGGATGGATGGTGTACGGTTGACTAAGGTTGATGAGGAACGGAGGGAGCCAAGGGGAGGGGTACAGGGGGGAAAAGTTGCAGTTGTTGTAATCATGGAATCCACAGTTGAGCTGGCCAATAAGGAACAATCAGAAGGACCCAAAACAAAGTGGTATGGATGAGAGAGAGACCATCCAATGAAATAATCAGATAGGACGATAAACATAGAGGAATTTGTGGGACCAATCCTGGCTAAAGGCATTGACAGCCAGAGCCAAAGGATGAGATACTGGGGACCAAAAGAGAAGTAATGTGTGATTGAGAGCTGTGATAAATGCATCTACTAGATGAAAACCTCACAGACTGCAAAGCTACTAGACCATGATGGGATCTAAGGACCACTCCATAGGAGAAATGTTGTCGGGACAGGAAAGATAATCCACTACGAGAAAGCACCCGGAACATGACACACAATGAGATGAATTTGGTGTGTGTATGCCCAACATAGGAGATCCAACATTCAAAAATAGAGAGATCTTGACCAGGTGGCTCCTTGGTGATTGATATGTCTACTACCTTAGAATTGTTGGAATGATTCATCACCAAACAATGTCTGGCAAGAGGAAGGAAGTGATTCAAAGCCCAACAAACTGTGAGAAGCTCAAGGACATTGCTATGCAAAGATTTTTCGTTGACAGTCCAAAGACCTGAAGCCTCTTGGTTAGTGACCCATGCACCCTAGCTCTGAAAGGATGTGTCCATGAACAGATATATACACCTGGAAAAAAGTTAAGCCCCCCCGTGTTTTTTTCAAGTGATTCAGATTCGACGTTCTTGTG
>NW_013667118.1:198506-205575 GCF_000517525.1 Limulus polyphemus
TCCATTGATCATGAAGAGCTCACTGAAGGGATCACATATGTGCACAACTGAGGGGGACCAGTGACATCATTGAGAACCACAACCCAAAAACGATAGAACCTCGAGAGCAGAAAGTGAGGAAGCTGAAAGAGCATGGCAAACTAACAATTCCAAGGAATGAAGTCATAGGGGAGAAGGTTGAGCTTGACTGATATGAGTGTCAAGAAAGATACCCAAGTTGACAAGATATTGGATATCACATACATCCCCAATTCGATTAACCAGCCCACCTGAGCAGCCACTTGAAGGAGCTGACGAGTATGGCTGGCTGACTCTAGTTCGCAATGAGCCAGAAGAAGCCAGTCATCTATGTAATGGCGGAATCATAGCCCCAGAGCATGAAGATGGTGAGCAAAATCTCTGACCACCTGACATGGTTAGAAATAACTCAATGATAAACTGGGGCAGTGAAACTAATCAAATGAGGAGGGAAAAATCGATGACAGGCCTCCAGTCCCTGGTTTTCTTTGGAACAACAAAGAGTCTGGAAGAAAACCTGGTGAAGGATGTAGAACAGGTTTGATGGCCTGCAGAGATATTAGGTCCTGAACTGCCTCAGACAGACACCATCTGTTCATTGGATCCCGAGGTGGATGGAAGGAAATGGATATAGGAGACATGAGAGGTGGGGAAAGAAACGGGATCACGAATCCTTCCAATAAAACTTGAAGAACCCAATGAAATGGGGACATACATGAATCCTGAAGAAAAGATAATGGTGAACTGACACGAGTTAACATTGCATCACAACCTAGAAGGAATCAACAACAGAGAAAGCACATATGCAAAGCCAGAGCCAAAGAAGTCAAATGAGCCAATGTGGAGGAAAGAAGGGAGAGGATTTCCCCCCAAAACCCCTCAGTATTTTGGTGGAGAGGCTCAGAGAGGAGATGGATGGGAGAGAGATACCGTAAAAGAGTTGTGAGGGTAAGACGAAGGCAGGAAAATTTGGCATGGGTCAGACTTACCAGAAATTTGGGGGCTACATCTCAAACAGGCATAACAGAACCTAACTACTGTTGGTCTAAAAAAGGACAGTCTGCATGATGATATGCAAGGGCGAACTGATCCGAAGCCCAAGAGGGGCAAAACATGCTAATCCCATCACTTAATTGTGAAGCAAAATAGTCATTATGTCTCCAAATATCCATGGAGAGGGGAAAACCAAAGAGGGATGGGATAAATTGTTATGTAGAAAGGAAGGATGCAGTTCATGTGAAATAAGGGCAAGAGATAAAACATCACATACCTGAGAAATGAATCCAAAAAGACTATAGTAGGCCAAATTGACTCCTCAGGTGGGGCATGGGAAGGCACAGCAAAATCAGGAGATGGAAATAGGCGATCCAAGTCCTTCTCTACCTGAACAGGCTCAGCACGTTCAGGAGGAAGTGGGGCAAGGTCCAGAGATAGAGGTTAACCCACGTAATATTCAATCTACTGGTGAATAAATGCTGATAAATCCCCTGCCAAGTTGCCCACACCTGAGGTCTGTGATATAGCACTAGTAGCAGATGTGACACCTGAAGCGGTAACATGAACTTCAGAATTCACAAGTAAGAAGAGTCAACCAAAAATCAAAAGTATAAATAACAATGCCACTGCATTAAACTGGGTTTAAATTAAAGTGAAGAAACAATCTGAAGAAATGTGAAAGTAATATAAATGAAACCACTTTATGAGTATACTAAAGACAAACATGAAACTTGAAACAAACAAAGAACACATCCAAGCAAAAGGGCTGTCAAATGAGAAGTGTTAGTTTGGTAGAGGCGTATGGAGGGAATCACATGCATCACATGAATATGTCATGCTTCTATTGGTGAAGAAGTGACACGTGATGATTTACATGAGAGACATGTTGGAATCATTTGATACCAACAGGGGAGTGGAAGGCTTGTGGCATATAGAAGGCAGTATTGAATGAGAATAGCTAATCTTGTAAGAGGAGGGAAGTACCATATCAGAATTATTATTTGTATAATGAAAAGGAGCCATGTAGTCTTAGTGAGCAGATATGTGGAAACTATTTCCCTCCAAAGAAGTGTGTTTAGAGTATAGAAGTTTAAAAAAAATTATCTATAACATGAAAGAACACTGATGTAATATTGAAAGATAATGGTTTAAGTGCAATTACTAATACAATATAGATTTCAGTCAAACAATGCTGATGGGAAAAAGTTCTAGAATTTATTAATAAAAAACTAGAGCTTAAAAACAAAAAGGCAATTTGCTTTTTCTTTATATATTACATTACCAATGCTTCTTGATCTCTTTATTGTTCTAAGGGTACTGATTTGCTGAAAATGCTAAAGCAAAGGAAAATACTAGAATGGTTTCTTAATTAAGATGTCTGAACCATGAAGAAAGAGTTTGTTTCTGTAATGTTGATCAAAAAACGAAACTGCAAAGACCCAAAATTCAGGTAAATAAGAAGAAACAAATGGGAAAAAAAATGAAAAGAACAAACATGTGAAATAATGTTAAGGAAGAGAATAGAAGAAGGAGGATATTCCTACATAAATAAAGCCATGTCTAGAGTAAACTTTGAGGAACATGCCAAGTCAAGTCATCATCATCCTGATTATGTTGAGATTGGGGTGAAGGAAAGTTGGCCAAACAGATGGGAGAAGGAGGCCCATTGTGTATGAAGGTACCTACAACACCTGGAACAATGGCAGTCATGTCTACCACACACAACAAGACACAAAGACTCAGGTCCAATATTAGGAATATTGTCCCGATCATGGGATGAATCATAAATTACCATCACTGGAGAAGTTATAATGGGTAGGGAGAAAAAAAATGTTTGGCTTTCTTCAAGAAGAAAAGAAATCAGTGAAACTAGAATGAATGGCCTGGGGTGGGCTAGTGGTTAGGGTACTTGACTTGCAAGCTGCAGATAGTGAGTTTGAATCTCCATCACCAAACATGCTCACCCTTTAAGGATGTTGTCACAAACAGACATACAAGTGTGAAAATTCATGGCTAATAGAATATACCTGAGCAACCAAACCCAAAACTAAACGGGATTAAAGTCAATTGAAGATGAAATGAAACTAGAACGAATATTAAGTTTTTGTAAACTAATGCAAATCTCATATAATTGAATAAAAAAGTACAAACCCTGTTAGTTTTAGACAGTGCTGAGGAAAAGAATAAAGTTATCTCAAGTACAAGGAGTTACTGTGCATGGAGGTTGTGTTGCCCTCCTATTGGTGAGGGCTATTTTTGCATGATGATGTCATCATGTACCAGTGCAGTTCAAATTTTTTTTATAGACTTTTGTTTGTGGTGCCATTCAATAGATGGTACCATATTGTATTTATCATTTCAGTCACATTCATAGATAGATACATATATATACACATGCTACATCCATTATACTAAGATTTATACTTCCCAATTTTTTCTTAACTTTCTTAACAAGCTCTGTATTAATGCAATCATCTCATTCAATCTTGTTTCTATCTAGTTTTTCAGGATGAGGAATATTGCTTGAATCTTAATTAGTAAAATTGAAGAAAAATTAGAAATTAATTAACAATCTGTCCCATAATCATCAGATATTATTCTTCTTATTTTATTCCTCAAAGGCCTTGCCCCCATCCTAACAATTTGCTTGTTCTTAATATATTTGAAGAAATCCTCACAATTAACTTTTACATTACTTGAAGATTACATTAAGATGACTTTTCTCATATACTTTATTGATTTCCTAATTTCCCATTTGACCAACTCTCTTGATCTCCTGTAATCATCCACCTATCCAGTTATTGCAGTCAATTTAAACTTCTTATATTTATAATGTTTTTCTTTAATTTTATCCCTTATATTCTTTGGAAGCTGACCTGTTTTCTTTTACTTGTAGCCACCCTTTTTTTTTCTTATCTAAATACTTAATATTTTCAATATTTTTCTACATTTGATCAGAATCTCCAGTTGATTAAGTTGCCCAATCCTCATCATATAATTTTGTTTTTTGAACTAAAATCTCATTACTCCTTACCTCCATTTGCAGCAAAACATCAAATCTAATTAAGCAATGATCACTTTTACCCAAATGTTCTCTAATCTCCATCCTGCACAGTTTCTAAATACCTGTCTCTCTCATGATTTGACTCTATTACATTCAAATCTATATGTCTGAAAGTAAAATCTCCCATAATTATAACTTCATTAACAGTTAAATTCGTTATCTCACTGTAGAGTCTCTCATTAATTTCATCAATTTCACCTGGTGGTCTCTAACAAGTTCCAATTAAAAGCCTTCTCCCCTTATAACCACTAACAGAAACCCAAATGAATTCGACCTCACTGCTATTAGCTTTGATATCCTCAACTTGAACATACTGTAGCTCACATTCTACATATATATAGCTACTTCTCTCCCTCTTTTTTAGTATTCTATCCCTATTAAAGAACCCATCATCAAAACTGTCTACATTTAACCAGGTTTCAGTTGTTCCCATTATATCAAAATACTCTGTTCCAACCAGTGTTCTAAGGTAATCTATTTCAATTCTAATACTTTTAGCATTACAATTATAACAGTTTATCCTTCCATTAAAACTACCTAGGCTATACTCTCTTTATATCATATTTTTTTATTCATTATTCTGTCTGGTCTTACTTTAAAGTTACCTTTAGAGTAGAAATAGCTGTCATTACTTACATGTAAACCATTCATAAAAAAAAAATCCCTTTCCCCACTGAACTGATCCAACAAATTAAAATAGCCAACTGGCACATCCTTACATATCTACTCAAGCTTTGCATTTAGTCCAAGTAATCTACTTAAAATTTCATCCCCACCCTCAAGTCATGGCAGTATCTCTGACAAAATTAAGTCATTATGACACATTTCTTTGAATACCTTTATTAATGCCTTGTAGTTAACAGTAAGTTCCTCTGACCTACCTTTTCCTACATCATTAACCTCCTATGTTCACTACAAAAAACTGCATCACTGCTAGCACCCTTTACTATACCACCTGCTTTGATGGTTATATCCTCCACCCCTACTCCCTGGATAGCATAATCTAATTATTTTCTCCCTATTTACCCCACAGACTATCCTATTTGTGTGTTGTACTAAAGAACCTCCTATAAAAATAACCTCCACATGTTTTTCATTCCCATTTCTATCTGTCCCTTTTGTTGTTCTTCCCTCCTCTAGTTCATCATCTGCTTAAGCTAAAAGCTGAAATCTATTACTTAATAGAACCTGCTCATTGTAATTAAATCAATTACTACTAGACCTATTAGCAATGCTTTTAACTTACTAATAACAAACATCTTTTAAAAAACAAATTAACAGATTGGTATGGCAAGATTTCCTTAATGTGAACCTGTGCTGGCTCTTTTTTATATATCATATTTCAGTAAATGATTTTGTAAAGCTTCTTTTAACAATATCCTAAGAATTTTTCTCACTATAGAAGTAATACTGACTGATGTATAATTTTCAGAGCATGTATTATCACCCTCTTTTAAAAATATAGTAATGTTAGTAACTCTCCAATCCACAGGGGCCTACCTACCAAACATGAAAAAGAGGCTTGCATGTCTGATATTTGTTGTTCATTAAGATCCCAGAGAAAACCTTTTCTGTCAGAGTGTTCTACTTATTTTCAATCTATCTACTTACCACCAACGGAATATCAACATGATTTATGTCAATTCCAATATTTCTCATAGAATGTTCAGGGTCAAGAATATTGCAATCACCTTCTCTTGTAAAAACAGAAGATAATAAAATATTTAAAAGCTCAGCCATCTCATAGTCTTCAACTAAAACTTTTCTATTAGCATCCTTCAAGGGACCAACCCTCAATTAAATGTTCTGCTTACCTTCAATTTTTACCTTTGCTTATAATTTTAAAATTATCAGCAAGCTTTTCCTTATAAGGACTTTTGAATTTCCCAATTCATTTTTTACCACATACATAGCTTTCATATAGTTTTGTCCTCCAACCTATTTGTCAATTTAAACTTCTTAAACTTACAGCATTTATCCCTGTACTGTACTATGTAGTGAATTCAATGTGTAATATAAAAACTACAATTTAGTAGAGCCAAAGATATGACTTGAACTATTAAAGTTAAAGAATATCTTGAAATGTTAGTGTTGATATGCAACTTAACTCTGCACTGTTTTGGTCTTTTGTCTTGAAATATTATTATTGATTTTGTTTTATCCTCTTATTTTCACAGATGAAATATTCATATGGTGCGCTCACACACAAAGTTCAACATCCAAAAGGCCTAAAAGTAACAAGTTATGTTGTATTATAACTTATTCTACTTACTTTTTATTTATCTATATAATATATATATATATATAATAATATATTATGAAAACTAACCTAAAAGACAGAAAAGCTTTCTCCGATAACAACGATATAATCTACGATAAACAAATCATAGTGCCCTCTTTCGTTAAACATAACTAATAAAAGCTGACTAGCAATTCGGAAAATATATTATTCCCCAAGCTTGTATTTTCTTTAACACATAATATCTGATTTGATAGAGCACAGCACTTACAAAATGCAAAATCACAGACACCATTAGGACGAGCATTCTAAGTAGTGGTAAAACGTTTTAATTTAAATCAATTTGCGTATCTGACTCTTATAATCATGGTTGTGATTTTGAAGCATAGATTAAAGCAACGATATTGTCAACTTTTATAGTTACAATGTGAAATTGTTTATCCTTGTTTTATCAAGATATAAAGTTAATTTTTGTATTAGTGCCGATCGTCTAATCTTTTTTGGTATGAAATGTTGGGATTTTCATAATATATAATTTATTTATTAACTTTAATGATAATAATTGTTCTTTTTCGTGTTGAACTTGTGACAAAATTGCTCCCATTCTAGAATGATTGCCATCTATATCTAAAATAAGTATATCCGCCATAGTTGAATGTGTCAGTATAGGAGTAAAAGTCAATTTCTCCTCAAGTCTGTTGAATTCTTGTTCACTATCAGCACACCAACAAACGTATTGTTGCGTCATCGAG
>NW_013667118.1:205611-223939 GCF_000517525.1 Limulus polyphemus
GGTCACAACGTGACGGCATCAATGTGGGTGTGTGTAGGTAGTGAGTAATTGAACTGCAGTCAGGAAGTATTGTTGAAGTTAACGTTCGTTCGTGATACTGTATGTTTTAGCGCGAATGTTGAAAATAAGTGTATCGTAAAGTTGTATTCGGAAAGAATAAACCAGTTTTATTAAGTAAGGACTTGTGTCGCTAAAGTTTCGTCGGAACGAAGTTACGGAAAGTTAATTAACAAACGGAGACGTAACAGTATGTTGTTGCTGAGTAATTTGTATAGAAAATGAGCTACGTCAGAAAAAAAAAATTACAAAACAATGACAGCAAGAACAAAGTCCAAGAAATCCTATTACCTCTGCAGATTCTTTGGTCTTGGTCAATTCTGGAGAGAATCTGTCTTTGATGGATCCGTAAATATTGTTTTTATACTTACTGTGTATCCCAGAAAACTCACTTGTTGGCAGAATTATTCACAGTTCTTGGGATTCAGCTTATATGTTCTCTTTCCTTAACTAATTCAGAACCTTTTTCACCTTCAAAGGTCTTTCTGTGTGTTATTATGTCATCCAATCAGACGAGTTTGACGTTCCAGGGTTGTTCAGACAGAGTATACACTTCACTAATTGATGAAATGTAGCAGGAATATTACATAATTGAAATGATAACGCGACAAATACAGTAAAGGCTTTTTCTCTCTAATTGCTTTGTTGACTTGCACTTTCCAATATTCTTCTTAAGTTCCAATATTGAAAAACACTTCGTTCCAGATAGAGCATTATACGCACGTGCAATCGCGCATGCAAAAATATACGCACCTGCGCGCGCATCTGCAACTATACACACATGTACCAATCAGGCTAACAAGATGGTTGTAGTCGAGCGGGAGAGATGGTTTTATAGACAATCAGATTAATAAGGTGGTTGTAGTCAAGCCGGGAGACATGGTTTTATAAACAATCAACTTAATAACTGGTTGTTGGTACATGCGCGCAAATGTACTAATATACGCACATGCGCAGGCATGTACAATTATACGCACATGCACGCGCATATGGTTGTAATCAAGATGATTATATAGACAATCAGTTTGATAAGGTGGTTGTAGTCGAGCCGGGAAAGATGATTTTATAGACAATCAGATTAATAAGGTGATTGTACTCCAGCATGCATGTACCAATATATGCACATGTGCGCACATATGATTGTTGTCAAGATGGTTTTATAGACAATAAGATTAATAAGGTGGTTGTAGTCGAGCCGGAAAAGATGATTTTAGAGACAATCAGATAAATAAGGTGGTTGTAGTCCAGCCGGGAAAGATGATTTTAGAGACAATCAGATTAATAAGGTGATTGTAGTCGAACCAGGAGAGATGGTTTTATAGACAAGCAGATTAATTAGGTGGTTGTAATTGAGCCAGGAGAGATGGTTTTATAGACTTATTTAATCAGATTAATAAGGTGGTTTTAGATGGTTTATATGATCAATTAGATTAATAAGATGTTGTAGTCGAGCTGGGAGAGATGGTTTTATAGACAATCAGATTAATTAGGTGGTTGTAGGTGGTTTATATGATCAATCAGATTAATAAGATGTAGTAGTCGAGCCGGGAGAGATGGTTTTATAGACAATCATCTTAAAAAAAACTAAAAGGAAGAGAATCAGAATAGTTACTACAGTATACATTTATAGTAAAGAAATTTTGGACAGGAAACTTAAATGGCGCACAATTTCGTTGAGGAACAATCTTTATTATATCTTTGAAACTCTATCAAAACACCATTTTAAAATTGAAATATAAAACTAGAGATATTGCCAAACTGAACACATAATTCTAATTTGGAACAAAACTCCTAAAATGAAGAAGCCATAAAGAATAATTCAAACACCTAAAGTAGTTTAGATTACACTGGACAACAAAATATTTGCTATTGGAGAAAACTCAAGTGATTCGGGGTAATTTGATGATGCTTATTTCAAAAGTGTAGTCAGAATTTATTCATCGCCTTTTGATTCTGCGTTATTGTAATATCTCAGTATTTTATAAGCATTATGTGAAATACCATGTAATAAACTCAATACAATACATTTATACTGTGAAATTAAGTTTACTTGAACAGTTTAATGGGTAAAAGGCATACATACATTTTTGATAACTTCAAACAATGACTGTATTGTAATGATGTAAAATTCCAAATATATTGTTCATATATATTATTTGTTCTCGATATAATTGTAGCTAATTACACCATTTTTGCTTCATTCCCACACTCACCTGCTCTGCCAGGGAATCACGAAACCCTTATGTGCTCAGTTTGTTAGAACATTCGAGAAGTCTCAAGACTGAACATAAAAGGGGTGGAGTCAAATGCTTCTTTCCCAGTTGATTGATCACTTCGCCTTGCTTTGCATACAGTTAAAACAAAGTCAGAGCTTCTTCCTCACATCACACCCATGATATGATCAAATTCTACAAAGCCTTGTTTTTTAAAGTCTAGTTCTGTAAACATAAATTATTTTATATATTTTTTAAAATCATTTGAAGTGCTGGCTGTCACCAGTTCAAATAAAGTCCTTAAATGAAAAAATCACCCACACAGTGTCTACTACATTTGTGGAAAATATATTAGTTTCATGAAGGAAAACATCACACACAAGGTAAAGGTAGCTTACTACTACTATTTTGGGTGTAATATTGATCACCAAGAAAAACATTGGGCCTCACATGTGTGTTATACAGTCTGCACATCTGGCTTGACACAGTATGGCTGAATAAGAAAAGAGCAAGTGTGCCATTTACAATCCCCATGTGAACCCAAAGACATCTAACTAACTGTTATTTTTGCATGACTAATGTTTCTGGATATTCAGGCAAAACTAAACAATGCAATAATATCCAGATATTGCATCTGCAATAAAACCAGTACTTCATGGGGATGGTCTTCCAGTGTCATATCCACCAGTGAATTGGGAAACAGAAGAATTATCCTGTGAAGAAGACAATGAATCATTTTCATCTAGTAATTTTATTCTTGTGACATCTCAATACAAACCCCTTCATCTGATCACTTAAGAACAGCTAAAAGATTTGATTCGTGACTTTTCTCTATCAAAGCAGCATGAGGAACTTCTTGAGTCTCGTTTAAACAATGAAATTTATTAGCTCCAGAAACAGGAGTTTCAATTTACCGGAATCGCTATCAAAACCTTGCTTCTCACTATAGCATGCAAGATACTTTGTGTTTCTGTACAAATGTTGATGCACTAATGGAAGAATTAGGTACTGAACATCATCCTCAAGAATAGAGACTTTTTATCTACCCATCTAAAGTTAGTCTAGAAGCTATACTTTTGCACAATGGGAGCACTAAGTCATTGATTCCTGTTGTTTATGCTGTAAACGTGAAAGAAACTTATCAAAGCATGCATATTATACTTGAAGTCATCAAATATGATCACCATAGGTGGAATATATGTGGTGATTTAAAATTTATTGCACTCTTACTAGGCTTGCAGTGTGGGTATACCAAACACTGTCGCTTTTTTGTGTCTCAGTGACTGCCGAGATGATAAAAATCATTTCAAAAAGAAGGAATGGCCAGTGAGAGAGAATTACATACCATAAAAACAGAATATTTAGAATCGACCTTTAGTGAATTCTCAAAATACATTTCTGCCCCATTTCATATTAAACTGGGACTTGTGAAGAATTTTGTAAAAGGAATGAACAAAGATGGTAATGATTTTAGATATCTGTCTGACAAGTTTCCAAGAATCAGTGAAGCAAAAATGAAAGAAGATGTTTTTGTTGGGCCACAGTTTCGGAATGTGCTGGTGGATGATGATTTTGAAACAGCACTCAATCAAAAAGAACTTGTATCTGGAAATCTTCAAACTGGTTGTCAAAAATATTTTAGAAAATCACAAAAATGAAAACTATGCTTTGATGATTGATGATATGCTCGAGAACTGCAGGAAAACGGGGTCTAAAGGTTCACTTCTTACACTCCCAT
Source organism: Limulus polyphemus (assembly GCF_000517525.1). Classification (NCBI taxonomy): domain Eukaryota; kingdom Metazoa; phylum Arthropoda; class Merostomata; order Xiphosura; family Limulidae; genus Limulus; species Limulus polyphemus. The sequence continues at coordinate 209,620 of NW_013667118.1, forward strand.
TCAGACTTCTTTCCAATTGATCTAGGTGCAATGAGCATAGTGAGCGCTTTCACTAAGATATTTCTACAGTGGATCAGCAATATCAAGAACGAAGGAATCCTGCGATGATGGGAGATTACTGTTGGTTCTTACAGTGTAAAACTGAGAACATAAATAAAAAGTGCAATAGGCCAAGCAGCTTTTTTGTAACAAAAAATAAAAAACTACTACCATGATGAAAACTTTGAACACAGCCTGAATGAATTTTTGGTATAAAATGTTATTATGCTCATTGCTTTTTTCAACTGGTATTGGTATTATGTATTGTTTTTGAAAATGAATAAATAATGTATTAAAGAAAAAGTTATTTTCACGATATATAAGAATATTTTGAATAAATTCGAAAACTAGAGGCGATCAATAATTTTCAACATGATTTTTATAATCAGCATTGTCAAATTACTCAGAAACAGTTGCTTTTTTTTCTAGTAGTAGAGAAAAAAAATTGTTGCATGGTGTCATTAGTATTGGCTAGTAAATAATTTTACGTCTAAACCTACAATTTATTTATATTCCACCTTTAAAACAGGGAGCATCAAATCCAAGTATGGATCAGACCTCTAGGTAATTTATGAATTTTTTATTCTTGTCACCAAAATTACACACTTTACAGAAGTGAATAAAAATCACGATAAAACTTAGTTAATTCAAATAAAACGTGTTGTTTGAAGGATGTTGAATACGTTCTTCCAAACAATCTCTGTCAGTGCAAGACAGATTTATTGTTCCGTATAGAAGTTTAGTTTTTGTTGGTTTGTTTGAAGTTAAGCACAAAGCTCTGCCCACCAAGGGTATCGAAACCCGGATTCTAGTGTTGTAAGTCCTCAGACATACCGCTGTGCCACTAGGGGGCTATAGAAGTTTAAATTGTTTGTAATTAAGCACAAAGCTACACAATGGGCTCTATGTGCTCTACCCACCACGGGTATCGAAACCCGGATTCTAGCGTTGTAAGTCCGCAGATATACCACTGTGCCACTTGGGGGGGGATAAGTTTAAATACTGACGCAACATATCATCAGCAATGAGCTGATCAATATAGAGAAGATTATAACTCTTGTTTTTCAAAGAACAAATACATTTAGTCACCAACAATCATGCACACGAGATCATTGGTTGAACTTACCTTAGTCGATCCTACTGAAAAAATTCCAAAACACATAAAAGAAGTCTGGTCCTTTCATGAAAATACGCGATGTTAGACATGCTTCTTTACTGTAGACTACTGGAAGTGATTTTGTATATCATGACGTCCTGGCAGCTCAATTTAAAGATAACTTGGGAAGAACTCATACAATCATTTTAAAATTTAACAATTTACAATAGAATAGTAGAAAACTTAAGTTATAATAGCTACAATACTGTATGCATATAGCAATGAATGACGGACCTAATTAGGTCTTTTTTATTCTTACAGGTTTTAAGAGAAAATTGTAAAGAATAACATGATTCACCAGTCAGCAGCCAAAAGCTATATTAGAGAGGTCTCCTTATCTTTTAGGTAGACTTCTTATTGTACCCAAATGATTAACCTTTATAGATTACCATCAAGTATTGATATTTGTAGGCACATTGTATGCTAGATATAGGTCTTTTCTACAGATTTATTTGTGTCATCTGTTAAATACTTGTGACATACTTGACTCAGAATTATTAGCAAATATTTATGAGTAGGGTGACAATATATTATTATAATATAGAAACGAGGCATCCACTACAACAAAGCTCATAGAGATTTTTTTGCATAGCTAAAGCAATCAAAAGAAATTATGTTATACCGATATCATGAAGATTTATGCATAATGTTACGACAGCGGGGGTCACGTTACGCTAGTAACACGTCATATTCTCGAAGGTTCGTGAAGTCTCGGGAGGTTACTAGATATGCGGTATTTTTGTATATATAAGACCGGTAAGAACTGACGGCAGGAATATGTGTAATTGACAGTTGAGTCGAGCATGTGAGACGTTCGTTGTGAATTATAGCGTTTGTTATAGCGCGACTGTGAAAATTAAGTGTATTGCAAAGTTGTATTCAGAAAGAATAAACCAGTTTTACTTAAGAAAGGACTTGTGTCGCTAAAGTTTCTTCGGAAAGAAATTATACGGAAAATTAACTAACGACCGAAGACGTAACAATAATGTATCCGATACCTTAGCTGAAAAATACCAAATGGTATGGAGATTCATTGGGTCCATGGGGAAATACATACAAATTTGGTGATGATCCATTCACAGAAGGTGAGACAGTTGTAAAAAACGCAAAAAGACCATAAAAACCATAAAACGCAAAACTGAAAATGTGTATATACTCCCATGTGGACCCAATGAGCTTCCATATCAATTTTGGTGAAGATTCATCCACACCATACGAAATAGTGACATAGACATACAACAGACAGTAATATTATATTTATATAGATATATATAAAAGCGAAATTGTATGCTTGTCTCTCTGCTAACTTCTCGCACATTATTTGACTAATCAAACTTGGCATGGTGACTCCCACGGTTTCCGGAAGTACTATGATGGGGCACAATTCCCACGAGGTTTCCTACAAAAACTAATTTTTGGCTTTTTATTCAGTTTCTGTTTTCATGTCACGCTCCTTTCTATAATACTCAAACACTATACATCGTTGCTTAGCAAACAAAATTATCACGATATTGTTTTTAGGCCAAGAATGTTGCTTATGTTGAACGTGTAATGTACATGTTAATTTATGGTTTATTTTTGTTTTATCTGTTATTAATAACTTCGGTGATATAAAAGCACACGGTTTAATTTAGAAACTTCTTCTTAAGTTAGTGTTGAAGAGTTTCCAATCATTCAATCAAACAACTACATTACGATTTCAGACAAATATGGTAACTTAGTTAAGGATGCACAAGAGCTAAAGAAAATATGTTCACTAATATTTATCAAAATTTTTAATGGTTGTGTACAGGAGCAATTCTTGCATCTCAAAATGGATACTGTTCATGACATAAATGATCAATTACTGCAGAATATTTCCGGACAAGAATTCACCTACAGCTCAATTGTTAGTGTTCCAGTTCCAGTTGATGTTCTAAATTACCCAACTGAATTCCTAAATCCTTTTGAACCACCAGATATGCCAGGTCATATTATGAAATTAAAAGTTGGTTCACCAATAATGTTGTTGAGAAATCTTAATCCTCCAAAATTCTATAATGGCACAAGTTTAGTTATTAAGACTTTACTGTCACATGTTATTGAAGCAACTGGCCATGCCAAAGGGTAAGATATCTTCATTCCAAGAATTTCTTTGCTACCAAGTAATTACCCCTTTGAATTTAGAATCCACCCATTCCAAGGTACAGTTTGTTTTGGAATTAATAAGACACAGAGTCAAAGCTTGAAGGTTGCTGGATTGTTCTTAAAGTAACTTTGCTTTTCACATGGTAAAAATCTATGTAGGATGTTCAAGGGTTGGATATCATCAAAACCTGTTTATATTGTCAGAAGAAGGAACAACGGCCAATGTGGTATATCAAGAAGCTTTAATTTAGGTTGTGTAATTTTTGTTTTGAAAATCAAAGGTTTAGATAAAAACTAAAATGTTATGAAAATTTAAGTTCTTAAATAAATGTTTTTAAATACCTATTTCAAGTACTTTGGACACCTGGGCAGGGAACAGATAATTTAGTTAGTTAATAATTATTTATTAATCTCATTACGAGGGGCACATGGACGGTAAAGCTTTTATAAATTTGCACTCGTGCTATTTACTGATCTTTTATGCTGTTATGGGAAGCTATTCTTTCAGCACCAAGGTCTGTCTGGACAGGTATTTGGTCGTTTTGCGCGACCTGGGAGGGCCTGGTTCAATTCAGACATCTTCCTCCTTTCTTTACTATTGTATGTTAAACTGTCAAATGATATAGAAATCAAGACTTGAACACTATGTAAAACATTGAGTTGAAACATTGATTCTGCTTTACTCTTCAGGGCCAATTTATGCATGCGTCTGGTCTAGATCGGTATTTAGGTCGCAACTTGGGAGTGACAGGTGCAATTTGAATCTCTTCCTCTCTTCAGCACCAAGAAACTTGGGTTAGGTTTGTTATGAATTTTGCGTAAAGCTAAGCGAGGGCTATCTGCGCTAGCCGTCTCTAATTTAGCAGTGATAGACTAGAGGGGAAGGCAGCTAGTCACCACCCACCGCCAACTATTGAGTTACTCTTTTACGAACTAATAGTGAGATTAAGAGATTATTATTGAGATTGACCATAACTCTATAATGCCCCCACGGCTGAAAGGACGAGCATGTTCGGTGACGGGGATTCGAACACGCGACCCTCAGATTGCGAATCGAGTACTCTAAACACAACGCCATGCCAGGCCAGAAGCTTGGGCAATACATTATTTGTATTGCATTGGACAATAATTCTTTCGTTTCATTAATGATTATTAAACTTGATTATTAAATATTTCAGCGTCATCGTATAGACTATAGAGGAATCGATTACTCATAAGGAGACACTAAGATATTAGTGAGCCAGTCATCTTAGGAGTTTCATAGAGCATTAAATTACTTGCCGATTTGCGTTCTTTATTGGCCATAATTGATTAATGTTTGGAGCGCTGCGGCCTGCGAGGTACAGCGTGTTCATTAAATATTTTCATAGAAATCTGAAGCGGACATCGTTCTTTTGCTAAGGATAGCATGGTATGTAACCAGGAAGACGTCTCATTTGAGATAAATACAGCAAAAACACGGCACTGTTTGGGTCCCGAAAAGCCAATGATACAGCTTTCTTCTTATTAACTAATTTTAGTTTAATTTGAAATAGAAAACGATTACCTTTTAAATGATAACAATATATTGAGGGAACAAAACATGCAAGTATGTAAGTTAGAATAGTATGAAAATATTCTTTAATTTGTCAACTATTGAACTGATAATAAGGAACTTGGAATAAGTAACCACCTTCTAGTTCTAGGTGGTGCTTCCGTATGTCTTACTCAAAGAAATCACATTGCAGTTTTACTTTTGATAAGAGAGTCGTAGGCTAATTGTTATCGTTAATTGATTTCATAATGAAATACGCAAAAAACAATTACGACTGAGACTTGGACCTAAAGCTCTAAGTTATAAAATATTTTAAGTTTGCTATATACTTACCAGTGTTGAGCCTAAGGCGAAATATAATTATATTTATATGTAAAGTTATGGCGTATAGTATGAAACTTAAAGCTGGGAAGACTTGGTCTTTGTTGAATTCGTGTATTAATAGTCATATTTCGAGATTTTTCGTTACAATTTTCAATAGAAATTTAATAGGAGAAGAGAAGTTAATATACCTACCAATTCTTCAACGACCAACTAAGGTTAACGGGAATCTTGCTAAAACGAGTAACACTAACAGTACTAGTAGCTACGTTATTAAAAATAAAAGTACTGGGCCTATCAGTAGTAGTAGACCGCGTAATACTAGTAGTATTACTGTCTATAAAAAACAAAATAAAAGTACGAATGATATCGTAAACAATGGAGTGAGAAATATTAACTTTGTATGCCATCCATTTTATTCTAGTGGTCAAGAAAAGTATCCTGGAACAAAAAGGTATGTTTTAATTGTTATAACTATAATTTGTAAACATTTGAAGACTCGCAAAGTGAAACTATAAAGTATAATAAAAGTAAAAGGATATATATGAAAAATAGAAGAAAATACATTCCAGTATAACGTGATTTTTATCACAGCTTTTAGGTCTATTGTAAGACTTAGTTCTATGTATATCATCACATATTTGATTTACTGTAAACGCGATGTTTAAAGAAGAAATTAGGGATAAATGCCATAGGCTTAAAAGAACTTTATAAATTTAATTGAGAGATAGATTTGAAGATGTGCAGAACTAAAAGATAGTTAGGGATTTGGTTAGAAAGTAAGGATATTTAAATTATCATATTAAAAACAACTTGCTGGTAATGCTTAAACTGATAGCAAGAATTTTAAAATGTGTTATAGGTATGCAAAATGTTAAGTTGGGGATTGGGCCCTTAGAATTTTTTTTAAATGCTGATGGAATAAATTTTATTGAATATTATGAGATGGCTGAGCTTTTAAATGTTTTTTTCCAAGAGAAAGTATTACCAATATTCCTGATTTTCTTGAGAATTGTACAGAAAATACTACAATTTAGCCAAATTATGTAGGTTTATTAATAATATAATATAATATTTAGGGAATACATAGGATCTATTGGTCCATCTAGGTTGTCCCATCCTCTAAACTAAACTAAAACTATTAAATGAATAAATATAAAAACTCCAAGCCAGCTCTTATCATTCATATAGTTATCAAGCTTTCTCTTAAACTCACTTAAATTTACTGCTTCTACAACATCTGAAGGCAACCCATTTCATAGGTCAACCACCCTGTTAGAAAAATGAAACTGTCTTAGCTGAAGATGACTCCTACCATGCCAAAATTTATATTTGTGTCCCCTAGTCCTATCATTCTCACCATTAAGTATGAAAAAAGATGATGCATCAACAATATCAATTCCCTTAACAATCTTAAACACCTCAATCAGATCCCCCATAACTCCTATTTTTTTCAAGAGAAACCTCTCCATCCCAGACACCATTCTTGTAGTCCTACTCTGAACCTTTTCCAACAATTCCTAAGGTAAGGAGCTGGAGACTGAACACAATACTCCAAATTTGGCATAACCAGTGACCTATACAGTGAAATCTTAACCTCCTTAGTCTTGTATTCAATATTTCTGTAGATACAACCTAAAGTCCAATTTGCCCTACCACTAGCAACAACACAATGCTTAGATGGCCTAAGAGACTGATCAACCACTACACTAAGATCCCTTTTTCTCATGACACTGATAAGGTTATTCCCTTTCAAATTATACTTATATTTCAAATTATGATAACCCACATGCATTATCTTTAATTTATTATAATTAAAACCCATGTGCCATTTACTCACCCAACTCAATGAATGACCTAAATTCTTTTGTAAAGCAGCATCCTCTTCCTCACGGCCAGCAACATCCAAGACCTTAGTATCATCAGCAAATTTAAGTAATTTTTAACCATTCCTTCATCTATGTCATTGATGTAAATCAAAAAGAGCAAAGGTTCTAAACTGAGCCATGAGGTACCCCACTTGTGACATTAATCCAGTTTGATTGAACTCCATTTAAAACAACTTTCTGCTTTCTTCCATCCAACCACTATTCTATCTAATTAACTAACTCATCCCTCACACCTATATATTTTTTTTACTTACCTTTTATGTGGCACCTCATCAAATGCTTTCTGAAAATCCAGATACATCAAATCTGTGCCCTTACCCTTATCTACATAAGCAGTATCCTTTTCAAAGAATGTCAAGAGATTTGTAAAACAAGATTTTTCCTAGTGAAACCATGTTGACTATCCAATGAAATTCTAAACTTTGCTAAATGACTTGCAAAGCATCTTTTATCAGACTTTCCAAAGCTTTTCCCACCAATGATGTAAGACTAATAGGCTTATATTTAGTGGGATAATTTTTATCATCTTCCTTGAAAAGAGAAGTAACATTAGTCAACTTGCAATCCTCAGGCACCTGACCACTATTCAAGGTCTTACCAAAAAAGAGTAACAAGGGGCTCACATATCCAATCCTTAATCTCCTTCAAAACCCTTGGGGGAAATATCTGGCTTAGGAGCTTTATTCTTTAAATTTCCCAATTTTTTTTTCTTTACAAGCTCAGAATTAATGTGATCATTTTGTTCAAATATCAACTGTTCAAGATGAAGAACATTGCTTAAACCTTCATTAGTTAAAACGGAAGAAAAAGCAGAGTTAAAAATTGTTGAAGCACTATAACTAATGTTTTTTCTGATAGTTTTAAAATGAGTTTAAAGATTAGATATGTGAGCCCTGTTCTTTAATTTTATTGTAGGTCAATAGACAGTGAGTAAGTGCCTAATGATTAGACATTTCTCTTATTTTCAAAAGGGCTGGTAAGAATTACTCTGGAAATTATAGGCCAGTTAGTCTTATTTCTGTAGTGCAAAGATTTGAATACAAAAAAAAACTTTGGAAAATCATTTGGTGAAATGGGATATAAAAATGGGCTCATTAAACAGAAATCTTTTCTTATTAATATATACTTTTTCTAGGATGTTACTTATTACATGGATAGTGGAAAGGATGTGTTCTTTATGTGCTTAGATTTTGATAAGCTACCCTGCAGTTCTAGTTAAGAAACTCACATTAGTAGGAGCTGTGGGAAAGACTAATTAAATTGAGTGAAGAATGGCTGGATGAGAGCTAGAAAGCCAGAAATTATTGTTAACAGCATTTCTCATTAATTGTGTGCATCATTGGTCAATGCTTGTGCCTATGTGTTTTCTTAGTAGAAAGTAATTATTTTTAGTATATTAGTAAAGTTTGCTGATGACATAATTATTGGGCAACAAGGGACCATTTAATCTTTCTAAGCTGATCGTGCACACACACCCTTAAAAAGACAAACCATCCTTTATATCTCAGTAAACCACGAATACCTTAAGTTTTATAAGGTATCAACTTCCACTACAGCTGACGGCAACTAATTCCATAAGGTAATCACCCCGTTAGAAAACAAACATCTTATTTTAGAGTTAATTATTTCACTATACAAATAATTGGTTAGGCTTCACCTGGAATACTGTGTACAGTTTTAGTATTTATATCTAAGAAAGGATACTTATTGACTTATATGAAAGGGTTCACAGGATGGCTGGTAGGATGATTCTGTGTATGGAAGGGTTGTCATATGAGGTTTGTAAAAATTCACTCCAATAACTTTATCTTGAGAAAAAAATGGGTGAGGGCATTGATAGGATAAGTTCTCTGATTCCTTTGTTCTATATTCTGAAGATAATAGGATGAGAAGACACAAGTTTAAAAGTTTGCAAAATAGCCTGCCAGGCTCCTGTTAGTACAGTTTTATTTTCTTAACAGAGTGATTGGCTTATGGAATGAATTGCTATTAACAATAATGGAGACAGGAATTTTATCAGAGTTTAAAAAGAGAATCAACAAGGGACCTTTTGGTCCTTCAAGATTGTCCTTACACCCCTACCACCAAGGAGGATTAATGGCTTAAGTAGGGTACCTCAAGGTAGAACATTTGCTGTTTTTGATATATTTCAGTAACATAGATGAAGGGATGGTCAATAAATTATTTAGACTTGCTGATGATGTTAATGTTTTGTGTGTTGCTGGCTGTGAGGATGCTGCTTTATGAAATAATTTGGATTATTTTTTTAGTTGGGTGAATAAATGGCAGATGACTTTAAATCATAATAAATGCAAGGTAACTCGTGGGATATCATAATTTGTATTTTGAATATAATTGTTATGGGGATAACTTAACAATATTATGGAAGAAAAGGATCTTGGTGTTCCTGTTGATTAGTCTCTTAAGCCATCCAAGCGATGTTTTGTTGCCAGTGGCAGGGGAAATAGGATTTTAGATTGTATTAAACAGAAATATTGAATACAAGTCTAAATGGCTTATAATTTCATTGTATAGTTCAATGATTAGGCCACATTTGGAGTATTGTGTTCAGTCTTGGGCTCCTTACCTTGGAAAGAACATTGAATTCTTGGAAAGAGTTCAGAGGAGGGCTACTAGGATGATATCTGGGATGGAAAGGTTTTTATATAAGAACAGGTTAAGATCTTTGAAATTGTTTTCTATTAAAAAAAAAAGAGTTAGAGGTTACCTGATTGAGTCATAGGTTGAAAAGGAAATTGATAGTTTTTATGTATCATTTTCTTTTTTAACTGTGAGAATGGTAGGGCTAAGGGACACAAATATAAATTTTCCAAGATGGGAGTCTTCTTCAGTTAAGACAGTTTTAATAGGATTGTTGGCTGTTGTAATGGGTTGCCTCTAAGTGTGGTGGATGCAGTGAATTTAAGGGAGATTAAGGGAAGGCTTGTTAAATATTTGAATGATAAGGGCTTTCTCTGTGTTTTTTATTTTAGTTATTTTTATTATGCATATATATGTTTATATTATACATATTTTAAGTTGTTGTCCCAAAATTTTGTTATGTCAGAGTTAGAAATACCACTGCCTTAAAAGTCCGTTAAGCCATTAACACAAATGATGAATCAAAAAAAATCTAAAGAAACTATCGGAGAAATCATTTTACCAAAGTGCAAGACTAGATTTGTAATTTGATCTTACAAAGCTTATATAATTAACTCCTAAAATCCAAGTGTGCATTGTGTGTCTTGTCAAAGAAATGCATCCAGTATCAGCTTTTGTCAGTAACTGTACAAAATAGCTTTTTTTACTAGCATGTAAATAAATCTTGTTTGTTTTCGAAACTATGGTTATATTAGTAGCACATTAATAATGGATATCCAATTGGAATGAATAATGATCTCTTGCTAGAGTTTAAGTCTTTATGTCAAACAATAGTCATTCAATTAAGCTAAAACAGAAAGATATGTTTGAAACTGAAAAGTATTATTTTATTTCTACCATAAAAGAGGCATGAACAATTTTTAACAAAATATTACTGAAATGTGCTAAGAGACATGTATCAAAAATAATTACAAACATTAATTACAAAAGGCATAACTCAATGTAAATTAATAATGTGGTATTAATATTAAAATCAAGGATCAAAATATTACATTCTCACATTTCCAAGTAAATTAACTTTGCTTGAGAAATTTCATCTTTTTAGTTGGATTTCCCAATTGGTTCATCTGAATTCATTTAGTTATGACCAATGAAAGCAAACATAAGACATGGATTAAATAAAAAACAATTCATCAGAAAGTATAACTTTACATGAGGGAATGTAATCTTCCTAATAGCTTACCCTCAAGTGAATGTAATTTTATTTCATTACTTCTGTCCCTGAGAATGCATAGAAAAAAATGTTTCTAAGTAGTTTTTACTAATAAAAATATGACTGATATGCCTTATTTCCATGTGATTACAGACACAATTATTGCTAACATCTTTCACCATAAAGATAAATATGGGGGAAAATGTATCTGTAATGAAGATAAATAAATTGATTGAACTTAATTGTGTGTATTATGGCATAGTGTTTCTTAAATCTCTGAGTGATGTATTATATGAATCGGTTCATATTTTGATAGTTCTAATGATAAAGGGAAATCGCCTTGGATGTATGAAAAGGAAGACATTATAATGATCTTTAAACAAAACCATGGGACAAAAGATACCTGAATAAAATAGACTAAATAGTTTTACATGTCTGTTTGTTTTAAATCAATAGATTAAATTATGAGAAATGAAGGGTCATTTTGTACATCAAGGACGTCTTGCTTCCCAGCACTCTGAGAGAAACAGAAAACTAATCACTATATCTGGCCCTGATCTCCTAAGTATTTGTCAACTCAACACTTTTCTTAAACTCTTGCAAAGTTGCAGCCTCTACCACTGTAGACAGCAGTTTATTCCAGAGACTAACACCCTATGTGTATTGGAGAAATATAAGTGCCATAACTTGAACTTTTATCAAATTTAATGGAATTCTCCCAAATCCATAAGTTATTAGTTTATTATCATTTTGACTTTTTGCAATTTCTTCAAGCTCTCAATTACTGGGTAAGTAGCTTTAATGAAGGATATTCTATAGTATTTGTATTTATCTGGATTGTAGTGTAGCCTTTGACTATTTCCCTTATTTATGGTTACTTCACAAATTGATATGACATATGAAAGAAGCTATACAATTAGCATACCTGGGATCTTTTGAATGTGGCTGACCCTGATAATTTTTGAAGGATTATGCAGTACACTGTCGATCCATAACTTGAAACACTTAATCATAAATGTTTCTTTAATGTTACTGAACTGTACATGTACATTGCTACTTCATTCATCAATCATATCAACATTTGAAAAATATTTGTTTGTAGATAAACAACTTGAATAAGAAGACAACATAAATTTTTAATTATTAAATACATGTACTTAATTTTAACTACATCTCACTATACTTACATTAAAAAAAATTATAAGGATCAGATCTTTTTGAGAGCTGCATTTGCTGTAAGATCAGCTAACTTGCCCAGAGATAATCTCAAGATAATTGTCACACATCAAGGGAATGAAATTCCCAGTGACTGTGTCAAATTCAGAGAGCTAACAGCTGTGACAATTGACGTATAAACAATGTTGGAAATCTTGCTAGCACCCTAGACAGATTTTGTGCTGAAGTTAAACAGGTGCATGGTTTATATGTTTATTGGTATGACCACATGATGATGGGTTGTTATGTTTTGAAAATTAAACAATTTATTAATCATTGAGTTAACATTGATTCTTAAAATAAGACCAAGATCTTGAATGAAATGTCGAATTTTAAGATTTTCATGTGGGCCTGGGTATGTAGGCTGAATAAACAAGTGAAATAAACAAACCAAGTAACCAGATTTTAGTATTGAAAACAGAGGGGTAGAACAGTTATTGAATGGGAATTTCAGAAAATGAATCATTTGTTGCACTCGTAACCAGATAATAATTGTTCCTTAAAACATGTTGATTGAAATTTGCTTCATGATAAAACTCTTGTCATCCTGAATGTAACACAAAATATAACTGTGGTTACTGCCACCTTATTTTTTTGTAATGTTTGACTTATTCTTTTTATAATACATTTTTCATGATTAATAGAAGGAAACTAAATATGAATTTTCTTTTTCAAGTTTTATTAGAAGATATGCTCTCCTAGCTGGAATACTGGGAAGTCTTGGTTTCCAGAAAGATGAGGAAAAAGAAGAAGTACTTATCTCCACAATCAAGCGTGGTGTTCTTTCTATTCAGAAGGGAGACTTGAATACTGCAGAGCAGATCCTCCATGTTGCCCTTAAAATTGCTGAAGATGAAATGAATCCACAGGGTATTACCTATATATATGATTTACTTGCTAACATTGCCTTTGAAAAACAAGAACATCAAAAAGCAGAAGCACTCTTTGTAGAGGTAATGAAACGAATGATTGCTTCTGGAACTCCAAAAGATGATAATGCAATTTTGGAAATGTCATTGAAGCTTTCAACTATATACAGTGAGCAAAAACTTGAAGAAAAGGCAGAAGATGGATTTCGTTACTGTTTTCAAGTGCTGAACAAAAGAATCCAATCTATTGATTTAGAAAAAGTGGATATTTTCACAGAAACAGAACAGGATGATATTATTTTATGGGCCATGAGCTGTGATTGGTATGCTCGTCATTTAATGTCTAAGGGGGATCTCAAAAATGCACAGCAACTTTATGAAAAATCCTTAGCAGTTTCTGAAAAGGTCAATGGACCTTCTCACCCAAAAACTTTAATTCTAATGAATGATATTGGAAGTGTTGCCAGCATGAGGAAAGACTTTGATGTGGCCATCAGTTATTTAAATCAAGCAATAGATAGAGGTACAGTAGAAGAAAGCTCAGACCTACCATCTTTCTACTGTAACTTGGGAGTTACACTTATGCAGAAAGGGGATCTTCAAAATGCATTTAAAACATGTGATAAAGGGTTTCAGTTAGCTAGAAAATTAAAAAATAAAGTTGCTCAAAGTGAAGCCAAAAAATGTATAGAAGAGGTTAAAAAAGTTAAGAATACCAAGTTGTAAAACATCAGAACATTAATAAAAATATGGTTAAACCAGGAGCACTCATATATCAAAATGCTCTATTTTGCAAGCTTTGTTTAACTTTTTAAAAAGTCTACTTTAAAGTTAGAATAAGAAAAGAAGGTATGAGGACAGAATATATTTACTTCTGAAGTACCAAAGCTATACCTAGTGCATTTCTCATTTTAATGTGAAAATTTTTGAATAATATATTTATTAATGCTTATTGATCATACAGCTTAATTTCTATAAAGCATCATTATCATCATCCTTAATATATATGTTTGAATGTTGTTATTTATTTTGTGATTAACTTTATTTGTAAAAAATATTTCACTGAAAACCTAAATATCTGAATATTATTACATATATAACTTAAAAATAATTTCAATTGAAAAGTTAATAATTCAAGGAGCCCTCTGATCACAACCTAGAATTTGACTTTTAATTTAGAAATGTGTTAGAAATTGATTCTATAAGGGTGTTTCCTAAAAATACTTCGTACTTGATTTCCATATATGTTCCATAAAAAAGGGCCCGGCATGGCCAGATGGTTAGGGTGCTCGACTCGCAATCTGAGGGTTGCTGGTTCGAATCCCTATCACACCAAACATGCTCGCCCTTTCAGCC
>NW_013667118.1:223949-233442 GCF_000517525.1 Limulus polyphemus
TGGGGGCGTAATAATGTGACGGTCAATTCCACTATTTGTTGGTAAAAGAGTAGTCCAAGAGTTGATGGTGGGTGGTGATGACTAGCTGTCTTCCCTCTAGTCTTACACTGCTAAATTAGGGACGGCTAGCGCAGATAGCCCTCATGTAGCTTTGCGCTAAATTCAAAACAAACAAACAAACCATAAAAAAGGGGGAATATTTAGGAGATATTAATGATATTTCTTTAAGTATGCTAACTGCAGTGAACGAAACATTGCTTATACTTCAAGGCTATTCAAAAGTCATATCTCAGTTGGGAGCACACAGAAGGTGGGAAACTGTATCACAAATATTCTACATGTATGTGTTAACTACAGACTATGAAGCAAAGATCTGTTCTTTGACTTGTTTCTACGTGGTCACTAGTGCTCAGAAGGTAAGGACTGCAAATTCCTTTAACATATTGTTTTATCAGTTTCTTGTTCATCACTTGAAACCAACTGCTGATTTCCTAGGAACTTTCTGACAACCTTATTTTTTCTAGCTGCATGTTTTGCTTGCAAGTATCTTATGGTGGGACATACCTAATGTCAATTATTATGAAATGCAACTACTTCACATATTCTTGTGTACTCTGTAGTGCATCTGCACTGACTTGAGAGTCATACATGAGATCTACTGGGACCTTCTCTTCTTGCATAATCATGAAGGGATTTGGAGAAAAACCAATTGACTGTTCTTCATTTGCATCATGACAAACTGTGGTTTAATCAGGGTTCACAAACAGTTTAGCAAGCATACACACACTTGATTGTCTGCACTGCTATTTAGCCAACCCATCACATTAAGAATGATAGGGTGAGGTGTATGCTTCCTATACAATACCATTTTACACAACTCTTCAAACAACTGGCTATTGAAGTAGGCTTATTGATCTAAGTGGTTGTATCCAGATGTTTAAAATCATCTTGTCCATTGTTCATTAAACACAACAGTGATGACTGTACTAATATATTGATCAAAGCTTCAGCCAGGTAGGTGAGGTAAGTAGTAACAACCAACACATATTGATTACTTCTCAATTTGGGGGCAAAGGATCAAATGTATTTATGGTAACTCTCTCTCTCTGGTGAAGAACCAACAACTCTTCTGAAGTTTTTCAAACATGGCATTGTCTGCCTATATGATACCTTGTCTACACATCAACTGTATATGACACTCAACTAGTTCCCTCTAGTCCTTGCATCATTCAAAATCTCAACTGCATCTTGCCTAAGAGCTTTGATAATCACTAGCTGCATTATGTCTCATCAGTTCATAATGGTGGTATGGCATGCCTACATTCACTTATAACTGACTATACAAATTCAAATGTAATGTGAATCAGTACTAAATTTTTGAGTTTTTAACAGTTGCACCTCACCTTGCTGCACAAAAATTAACACCAAATCAGTGATTGGGTCTTTAAATTGCTTTTCATTATTCCAGCTGAAAGCTGAACAGCCAAGTGTCTATAATTACAGATTAGCACTAATACAACAGAAGAATTCAAAAAGATAACTGCATGTGCAACCTCCTTTCCAGACTTAAAACTGTTTTGTACTTTGATTATCACTACAGTAAACAGTTGCAATGCACTAGTTTGCATCTATAGCACACCAGAGAACATCACTTAACACATTTAGTGGTATTATTACCTCCTCAACATTCACGTGCAGTCCACTGTTCTTAAACCCACTATGATTAGCATGGGATGTGTTTTCTGCAGATATACAGTTCACTCATTACAATTGGTTGATAATTTATACAGCAGGCCATTTGTTAGACATCAATGCATGAAATAAGTTCAACAACAACTACCTTTATTCAGTGAATAACATTACCAAAACAAAGATATTTACCCCTTTACTCACATCTAGCTGTTGAATATGATGGCTCCTCAGATTCTGATACAGGGCTAAGTTTATATAAAGTCCTTACTGATATAGTCACTGTAGATGTAACTTTGCATTCATATGTTATTAAAATCACTTATGCAAAGCAAGTCGATCACCATAACATTAAGTGCAAGTTGGTTGCTGTTCTCCTGCTGGATCCAACTCGGGTTCCACTAGTTTAAACTTTCCAGAGCAACTACAACCACATATTTCCATAAAGCTTCTGCATTTCTTGTGGCATTAATCTGAATATAAAATGCACCTTATAGTCCTGGTTTGCTGCAAAATACCAAAATTAATTAATCTAGCAACCAAGTAAGATATTCTTCTCTTAACCTTTGGCATCTTCAGGAGCCTAATTCTTGCTGCATAGGTGATACAAACACAGCATGTGTGCCAAGCAAGCCCTGTTGTGTCACTTAGAATCATGATGGCTGCATTATTTTGTGGTATCTGATCCAATGGATGTTTTATTTTATTCTTGGGGCTATCACAGACCTTGGGGGCAGTTTTGGAGTAGACTGCACAGTTGCAATTGATACTTATGCAGATTTCTTCTGCCTGAAGGTACAATTTGACGTGAACACCCCAAACCATGTCACAACAGAAATATATATTCCAATAGGAATGAGATGTTATTAAAAATTCTGTAGTAACACAAGAATTTGCCATATAGCCTCTGATTAATCATGTTGATTAATGTCTCACTACAACCAGCAGGAGACATGCACGTTTTCTCCTGCAACATCTTTAGATCTGGGAATATAAGTAGTTAACTTCTTATAAAGCTCTCATCTCCGAGCCTTGAGCCCTACAACCATATGGTTTGCTAATTTCTCAAAAGGGTCGGAAATGTGGTACAATCTGCTGATAACAATGTCCCACTTATTGAATTGCTCCTTGTCTAAATGGTGATGAGTGCTAGACCATCTAGACTCAGCAGGAAATAATGCACCACCTGTACCTGAGTCTATCCATTCCAGGAGAGAACCTACATGAAATGTTCACAGAAAAATTCCAAATGCTCTAGCCACCCGAAAGCTAACTTATTACACATCATCACCATTGTAAGATAGTGGTACAGATAAATTCTTGCTCCAAAACAAAGATATTTACCTCTCTACTCGCATCTAGTTGGTGAATATGGTGGATCCTTTGTTCCAATGCGATATCTTACCTCCTTTTACAAATAGCTTTTCTCGATTTATACTGCCCTCTATATGAACAAATTTTCTTTTGCCACTAGCCTTGATACTCCCACTTACCCTCACGTAAGACATCATGTGAATAATCATACAGCAACTCCCCACCAATAGGAATACAGCATAACTCCCATCATCACTTGTGTTTTCTGTTCTGTGCAGCCCGTAATCACTTCTCAATTGGAAGTCTCACTGACAGGACGTGTTTTCAGACTGAAAATTTAGTTAATTGATCAAGTTTACTGTTTCTTATTTGGCTACATTTTTTTCTACCTTACATTTTCGAATTTTTACTGTTTTGCGAATTCCGTTTGGAGAACAATTTTTTTTCTTCCTTTTCTTTGTAGGGTCCTTTGTCACATATTTGGATCGTCCTCGCTGGAGAGTGTTGCATGATCAATTGTACTTAAAACTGTGCTGTAAGACATCTGTGTCAAATATATCTACCATTGAGATGAGGTGTTCTGCTAAGCTGTTTGCAGGTATTCCTTGTGGTATTTTGCTTCATAAAAATGTTCAGTCCATGTACCATTCTTCCAGACTCTCCACTGCATTGTCCTTCCTTCATCTAGTGGAGTACAGGAGTCCTTACCACTTACCAGTTCCTAGCTGCTGGGGTGGGAAACCATAGAGGCTTCTTCCTGAGTGGGAGTGAGCACACCGAGTTAAGAGTAGGATGATAGTGTTTTTCCGGCATTGACGCCCATCCTAACATGCTGTCGGGTATTGGATGATGCATTCTGCCAGCATGCAGTTTGCCCCTCCAGCTGAGGCCCCCTCCTCCCTACCACCTCCCAGATGTTGGTTCTTGGCAGATGTGGTAATGGTTGGAGCTGAACCAACCACATATGTCCTAACTTGTGTGGACAGATGCCCTCCTACTTCTACCAGGGACTGGATGATACATTCTCAATGCCACCTGGCGATGAACTGTAGATGCATCACCACTTTGCTGTCCACCTTCCTGCTGTACCCTGGATGTCGGTTCCCAGCGAATATGATGCTGGTTGTGTTGGATGGGTACACATGATTATGTGGAGGGGTCTCTCCTGTAATTCCGGCCTTATTGCAACACTTTCACATGGATGAAGAGCATAACTGGCTCAGAAGTGATGCAGTTTTCCACAGGGGTGTTTCCTTCCGTTTATTCACACACCCTATGGTCTTCTTTTGGGCAGTTTCTAAAGGGGAATCATTTTCTCACCAGATTCTAGCTACTTGTGAGTGGATGTGAGGTATCATATCGGAAGTGAACATTTTCCAACATAGAAGATGTACTTCCAATAGATACTTACCTTCTTTCATATTTCCCACCCAACCTCTTCACTTCTGGTGTATGTTTTGTGCATACTGCCCAATCTCGAAGTGATTACAGGCTGCATGATAGTATGCAGATGTCTCGCATGAGGGTAGATGGGAGTATTAAGGCTAGTGGCGAGCAAAAATTTGTTCATATAGTGAGCAGTATAAGTCGAGAAAAGCTATTTGTGAAAGGAGGTGTGTATCTATCGGAAATACATTTTCAGTGTAGGAACATATTAACTTTAAGACATTATTAGTTTCAAGGTAGCACTCTTCTTATATAAAACTTTGAGGCACTTGTGTCTTTTGTGACGGCAGCAGCAAAATTTGTAATATATGAGGATATCCATCATTTTCTGCATTGACCTTGACCATCAGATGTAGTCTCTAAGTGTCATCGTTGTGTCTTACTAGCCTGAAAAGCTCCTAAGTGTCCACGGATTCGCAACAAAATGCAGTTGTCTGGCTCTTTGAGATAAACTTCATTCATGATGTGCATTTCATCTCGTTACTTTTATTATCATTTGTAGCATTTTTTTTACAATAATGTCTTGTATTATATTTTTTATATTACTAGTGCATAGAACATAATGTATCATTTACTGTATTTTGCATTTATAGCAGAAACAGATATAAAATAAACCCCTAAAGAAGCCACCAAGATGAAATATTGATCATTCAAATAAAATGTTTGGATTTCTCGGTCGTGCTATAATTACTATTATTATGTCAGTTTCCGAATGATATGACAGCCCTATAAATACTATGAATGCAATTAAATTCGTGGTTTTCTCATCCTCTCAAAAAAGTGTACTTACTTTGATCTGTATTTTCATGGTTGTTACTCAACACATTTCATGAGATTAACCACAAAGAAAATGTCTGTGATTGGTTCTCACAACAAGTTTCCAAAATGTGGTGACCTAATCTGTTTTTTTTTTGTAAATTTACTAAATGAGCTTTTGTGAAGAAATAAAAAAAAAATTAGTTTACTATATGTATATGTAATGCTCTTAAATTTTCTATACTGTATGCGCATTAACATTTGTGTGTGGAAGCACATTATACTAATACAATAGTAAAATTGACAGACTGATTTCTAAACATAATGACGGGGCTTATTTGGGGAATATACTTCTGATATTTTCACGGAACATAGGTTACAGTTGATACTTCTAATAGGCTATGTTTAGTCCAATGGCATTCACCCTCTCGAGATTTATTTTTGTAGAACCAAAACACAATGATCTCCAAATAGTGTCTTTACGTGACAATATAATTGTAGAACTGAAATAAAAAGGCACAGTTGAATTTTACAGGTAAACTTGGTTTCTTTGTCCAGTCAACAGCAGCACCTTGTAACCCTTGTTTTCTCACAACATTGACCAGCTTTAACATGTAAGCATTGTCAACTCAGCCAGCAAAGGATATTAAAATTGGAATTATTTCTAACTCATATGTGCAATATCATATCGGGTAGAATAGACATTATCTACTATAGAGAAAAGAGAAACAAAGAAACCGCAATGACTTTGTGGACCACTTTCTTATGCTGTAATTGTATAGAAAAAAAATTATTTTAAAAATTACTATATACCTAAAAGTAGGTAGAAATTGTATGATATGCCTGCTTAACGCAAGTATAAGAATATGTTGCAGCTGAAAGGAAGTAGAAAAATTATGTGTAGTTAGAGGATCCTCTCCAGAGTATACCTTGAAAACTAATTTAAAGCTTGTGGTTAATAAGCTTCATTAACCATTCATTATATATATATTAATACTGATACTTAGTACTGAGTTATTCTCCAAATATTATCAGAAATTTTGCTAATCATTGAAATAAATTCGACTATTTTCCTTAACAATAAATACAAGTTACTAACTGCTAGAATTGGTGTTCGATCAAAGCACCACGAATATCCAAGAAGCCATCACTAGATAGTTTCAAATAAATTTGTCTTCAGCGCTACCTGCAAGATAAAATACAATCCATGTTTCCTTACTATTTGAATTGGAAAGAATTATAAGAGTGAAAGCCTATGAAAATTGTTATACTGACCTGACAAAGCCATAACAAGAGGGGTGAATTCTTCCAGTGAAAAATCATTTAAAGTCATCTAAGATGGTATAACAATGGATCCTCGCGTTATTTTTCAATTATAAGGATTGGGCAGTGGTGCTGTAGAAAACGTTTCTGTATTTGATAATAGCATCAATAAACTGTTTGAAACATGAAACGAGTTAACAGTGTTCTTGGAAACGTTCATTTGTTATGAAAAATTACACCAGGAACATCGAAAAACATAATTAGTTTAGGAATTTTTGAACTATTGCAAAATATGTTGCAACATCATATAATATAAAACCATATCGCTTTTGTAGACTCGCAGAACTTCAAAATTGTATTGTGCAAGTTTATAATCGGCAACCTAACCCTTTATGCTAGTATTTTTTAATTAATATAATATTCAAAGTCTGGACACAACAAATGTAAATCGAAAATTTGTTCTAATATACAACCGATTTATTAGAATCTTCATGAAAATTGAACAAAAGCAGACTACTATTTTTATTCAGTGAAAAAGAGAAATTACATGAAATTAAAGATATACTAAGTTCTATTGCTTTAGAACATGTTAAGGATTAATAGTTCCAACACTATCATCCTTGTGTATGTATGTGTAATATGTCTGATCTACAAACGTAGTCCTCAATCATAATTGGCCTATGTAGTATTACATCAAGAATTAAGAAATCCTCTCAAGACAACATTACATACAATTACCAGCGCGCCCTACAAGCTGCTACAATTTATACCTAAAACAAGCACAAATCAACAAAAAAAAATAGCACTCGCTTATAAAGAGTATTCGATATTCATGTGTGGTTTAATTATCATTATCATGTTTTGCTTTTCAGCCTGGGTACAGGACAAGCAAAAGATTTGGCTTGGCGTTTGTCCTGTGAAAGTGTGTTTTTTCGAGGCAAACATGGGTATAAATACAAAAACAAAATTTACAAACAATGACAAACTTGAATATGAAACACATCTCATATTCAAGATATATATGTCACCTGAGAATCGAGCTATAGGGTGCAGATGCTCTTGATCCTTATTAGATTTATCAATAGGAAAGATAACTTTCTATCTCTGGAGGTCACATGCTATCTTCCCTACAAGAAAGTCGGTTAATTGCCATCTAGCGAACCCACATCTTGCATGCTTTCAAAACAGGGAAGGTTTGTTTGTTTTGAATTTCGCGCATAGCTATACGAGGGCTATCTGCGCTAGCCGTCCCTAATTTAGCAGTGTAAGACTAGAGGGAAGGCAGCTTATCCCTGAGTCTTCAATCCATCCGTGAAAAATTCATTCAGGTCGAACTTGTTTAGCATGATAGGTATACTGTAAGGGTGTTTAATATTTAATTGTCTGGTGTTATTTATGCACTAAAGGCATGATTATTCTGATGAACCATTTAATTCCTGGCATTCCCAGATTGATAAATTCAGACGAACAGTGATCTAAAGAGTGTCTTCCATTTTCAATAAAACCAGTTTCAAAAATTACCACTTTTTAATATATCTTAATTCTTATATTATTTAAGACATTAATGGTCCATCATAACAATTTGTCATGCTGAGTTGGTATTTTTCAGTGCAAGGGTTTCCCCCTGAGTAATATCTGTTGTCCACAGAGGTGAATAACATTGTTTTGCATATTGTGGGTTCCTCACTTTTCGAACATCGACTGAGTTCGTGAACTCAGTAGGAATTAATACATACTTAAATGTATAACCACAATTTTTAATGACAAACAACCAGATTGCAGATACAATGCACAACAAAAACAATTGTTGATAGTGGGTGAACAAGAGACAAAATGTGAACAGAAACTTTTAGTTGGTTCTCCCTCACCACTTCTATTTCAGACCCCACTATAAGCTTAAAATAAAATGAAAGTTAAAAGTAAAACCAAATATCGCTGCAATATTTAACACAAGTTAAAGATTTATACAAAACTACAGCTTAAGTGAAAGTTTTACAAAATATGTATCTCACAAACTCTGAAAATCTCTAAAAGTCTATGAAACCCTACATCAAAAATCTGTACTTAATAAAGTAGAGTTTAGTTTTAATTAGAAAAATATAATGCATAAACAAAACGAAGTTGTTCAAGGTAAACCTCTTATAGACATGACCTGGAACCACACGCATTCGAGTTTATGGCATTATACAATTCCCTGACAGAAAAGTCATCCGTCTATTTTAGGGGCACCATGTGCGAAGTAATACCTAATTACCCTGCAAGAAAACATGCCTAGTGTTCAAATAGTTAGTCTGGCCCTGTATGCACTAAAGCAAAAAGACGTTAAGTTGCTTACTTGGGCGACTTTTTACGCCCTAAACTAGAATAAAACAGAAATTCCGCAAAATGTACATATTAAATAAAGGGAGTGGCAAACATATAGTACCATCCTCTACCAAATTGACAACTTATGTCAGATTTGGGAAAGTTTGCGTGTATATAATATTCAATAGTTACAGGAGAGTTAGACTCAGATAACTAAATAATTGCTGATTTGTATTTATTTATCATTATCATAAAATACTCTGGTGTGGATTTCCAATACTCTCTTATGATTCACAGAGGCCCCAGTATACGAAAAGACCCCATTATCCTCAATTATTTCTGTAGCTACCCGATGGGGCGTCTGTACTTGCTAGGACAATTGCCATTGTGCTTGATCACTTGTGGCAAGCTTGTTCCTTCTAGCTTGTGAGTGGGAGTATAAACATGGTACCCATATAGAGGCAGTAAATTTAAGTGAGTTTAAGAAAAAGCTTGATAAGTATAAGAATGAAAAGGGCTGATTTTAAGATTTTTTATATTATTTTATTCATTTTAGTTTATTTTATCTTTTAATCATTTTAATTTAGTTTAGAAGATGGAACATCCGATATCGACCAATAGGTCCCACGTTGTCCCAAAAGTTACGTATATTATAGAGGCCTGGAACACAAAATTCGACGTCAGATTCAGGTTCAGCGACCCTGAAATCTACTTTTACCTA
>NW_013667118.1:234433-236790 GCF_000517525.1 Limulus polyphemus
TCATGCCTAGGTAGCCTTCCAGGGGTGCCCCCCCCCCCGATTTAGTGCTTCTAGCTCCAGAACTGTGGGAGGAGTTAGCTGGACATACATATTTCCATACACAACTACTAGTATAATTAATATAGGATTCATAGTATACAATTTTACATGTAAGCAGTTTGGAAAAAAAATACTCTCCAACAAGAAAATTGTTTATCTTATTAGTGAAAGAACAACTACTTAAGGCAATGCTCGGCAAGATTTCAGACCATGCAATTGCCTGGTCTGTCTCAATAAAGGGAATTTAATCAGTCTTTTCTGGGAGAGACAATTTATTTTTAACAATCATAAAGTTCAACACTGTAATTCTTTTTGGGAAAAGTATTAGTTGTTCAATATGTAGAGTGTCTATATACTCTGATATTAATAATATATTTCTATTATTATCTTCTCAAAAAATTTATAGGACCTAAAAGTAACATTTTATGAGAACTTTAAATTGTACTGATAGTTTGGGGTAAGTGTTTCAAATTGACTTGATTTATTTCGTTATATTTGTAAGTTTAATGTTACTTAATTTGATTTTTTCACAAGAGAATACTATAATCGTTTTGATGTAATTATTTGCTCGATGATATCAGTAAAATTATATTGTTACGACAGCGGAAGTCACGTGACGCTGCTAGCGCGTGTGTGATGAGCTTCTCGAATGATTGGGGAGGTTCGAGTCTGTTCGAGATGCCCTCTTCGTTAGTATATAAGCCTGGCAGAGACAGCCAGCGCATATGTGAATGATAAGAGAGAAGTGGTTACTTTGAGTTCCGTGTAATTTATGATTCTGTTAGTTTCGAGCTAGTGAGCCGTAAAGTGTGTGTTTTACACTCGTCGAGAGCGAAATTATCGAGATTGGGAATCGCTGTGATTTATAGCATGTATTATAAAAGTTGTTAAGTTTAAAGTGACGAGAAACGTACCGATTGTGTAACTTCTGTGTACTAAAAGTTTGTATCAAGGAAGAATAAACTGGTTTAACCAAGAAAGGACTTGTATCGCTAAAGATCCTAGGAAATAATTTCTACCGGAAACAAACAAACAAGCAGATATGTAACAATATTAAGAGCTGCTGTTGTCTGATCAAATAATGGAATTTGACCGCCACTATCATAAGTTAACGTCTCAAAAGTGATGGACACAAATTAAAGGACATTCCACAATATTCATATGAGGCATCTCGAGTGTTAAAAGTTGTTCAACTAGTTCAACTTGTCAGTATCCAGATACCAAAACTAAAGTATTAAATTAATGGTCCCCTTACAAAGCATCCAGACATTTGATTGTTTGTTTGTTTTTCACACTTGTAGAAATGCACCAATAAGACTTCCACTGTTTCTTCACCTAAAATATATCCAGGACCTATACATATCTATTTCGTGTGTGTGTGTTCTATAACTGCATTAAAAGGCACTATTGCACTAGATATTGTTCGAAGTTGTGGTATTTGGAGTTAGATAGAAAAATCCACAATATCAGCGGAGTTTGCCCAAGAGTTTATGGTGGTTCTTATTAGAGAGTTTGTTTGTTTGTTTTTGAATTTCGCGCAAAGCTACACGAGGGCTATCTGCGCTAGCCGTCCCTAATTTAGCAGTGTAAGACTAGAAAGAAGGCAGCTAGTCATCACCACCCACCGCCAACTCTTGGGCTACTCTTTTACCAACGAATAGTGGGATTGACCGTCACATTATAACGCCCCCACGGCTGAAAGGGCGAGCATGTTTGGTGGGACGGGGATTCGAACTCGTGACCCTCAGATTGTGAGTTGAGCGCCTTATCTACCTGGCCATGCCGGGCCCTTATTAGAGAGATAATTAAATTGAGATTTCTCATTAATGTGAAACTAATGAAGCTGGACACGTTGTACACAAATGAATAAAAACTTTATTTCGATAATAAAGAGAAAGCTGTACAGTTACCCACCCTTGATCAGTGGACACTCATTTTCTTCTCTAAAGAGTGTAATGTTTAGTTCTGTCACCATTTTTCTCTCAGGATTGTGCTGCAGAACAAAACATGATGATTTTCAATACGAAAGCATAGATCACCTAGTGGAGAGCTGAACAAAGAAGGTGCAGTCAGATTTAGAATGTAAACTCACTTTCTTTGTGCAGAATATAGCAAAAAATAGGAAAATAATAAATGAAAAAGCCGAAAATAAGATTAGGGAAAAAGCATATGTTTCTTTTATTGCATGTTTACTGGCTAATTTATTGTTACGACAGCGGGGTCACGTGACTCTAGTAACACGTCATATTCTCGAAGGTTCGTGAAGTCTCGAGCTTTTACTAGATATGCGGTATTCTTGTGTATATAAGACCGGTAAG
>NW_013667118.1:237292-238111 GCF_000517525.1 Limulus polyphemus
AAAGGACTTATATCGCTAAAGTTTCTTCGGAAAGAATTTTTACGAAAAATTAACTAACGACCGGAGGCGTAACATTATAAAACATTTTTTACAAGTTGGGGAAAATAGATAAGCATAATAATTGTACTTTTATTCCCTTTTAATGTAATATTTAAATGTGAAACATAAACAAACATTAGTTTTTATTGTATGTTCTCAGATATTTTTTACAAAGCTACTGAAGGACTATCTGTGCTAGACTGAAAGCAGCTAGTCAATAGCATCCATTGCCATCTCTTGTGTGACGAAATAACAAGGTCTAACCGTCATCCTTACAACACACCCACGACCCTAAAGTGCGGAGTGCGTTTTTGTTCGCTAACAAGACGCGAAAATTAGATCTGCAAATCTATAGTCAGCATGCTAACCACTGGGTGACACTAGATCCATAAACAGCCGTAATGCCCTTTTTAGAAATTCATAATTACAGTAGTTGCTTGTATACTGAATTTATGCAAGAGTTTGCTTTTTTTTTCTTCTTGTAATTATAAATTTAGAGATGAATAATAATAATAGTAAAACTTTTAAAACATTTCTTGGTCATAAATGTTACACCAAACAAAATATAGAGTAGTGTTAGATTGTACATTGTATCAATTTGTCATTTTTGAAAGTTTTCTTTGAAAGCAATATATTATTTTCAGCTTATCACATAACTAAATGAAGATATTTAAGGCCAATATTAAACCTAAAAATGAATGCGTTTAAAAGGTTGGTTAACAAAAGAAGTTGTCCACAGTGGCACAGCAGCATGTCTGCAAACATACAACGCTAGAAACT
>NW_013667118.1:238746-242514 GCF_000517525.1 Limulus polyphemus
AACTTCCAACAAACAAACAAAGAAAAGAAGCTGGTTTTTCCTGGTAAAAACAAATTTGTTAGTCAGAGTAATACATGCCTTTAAAGCCATTCAGTTATATATTTCCGTGTATATGCTTATAATCTAGCAGAATACATAATCTTCTTTAAAAAAAAAATTGAAAATCATATTAAAAACTGAAACAAATTTGTAATCTTTAATAGATGATGTTAGTAAAAACCTTACAAAGTCTCAAATGTTTTATTATTACAAAACATTCAATTTCGAAACAAATCATCACACGTGACTGCCACAATTAAATGAGCAATACAATTTAATTGATAAAATACAACGTTAAAAATAAAACTAACGTGCATATTCACCAAAGACGTGAAAAAGTATTACTGCATACGTATTTAAGATACAAACTACCCACCTACCCTTCTAACTAGTTTAGTTAAATTATTTCCTCTTTTCGAACAGCACAGGATGGCCGATAGCTATTTTCCATGTGCTTACGCCACTTTATAAACGCCAGCTTCGACTAACTAATTCAGTCGTCTTTCTTCTTCTGCAGGTGAGGTTGTTAGACTGTAATTATTTTTGTAATTTGATACGAATTTTTTGTAGTGTGTTTCTAGTTAGTATTGGGATTATTGTATTGTAATACCCAGTAAAAGTAATTTAGTAACAAAGTAATTTTATTAGTATTAATTTCATTAGGGCACTGTTGAATGTAATGAACCTTAACGTTAAGTGTATGACATTACTTTTTGTATTGTTTGTCGGGTTCTCTGGAGGCGATAGATTTTAAAATTCAAGTATAGATACTTTGTTAAGGTCCGAGACTATTGCTAGTGAATCTACTTTACATGTCTTCTAATTATAATAACAGTATTGAATCTCTTCTTAAGGAAAGCTTAGTCAAAAATAGATGGAACTGTTGCACCTAAGTGTCGTACTTTAGGATTTTAAAAGGAAGTCAAATATCGGTTATATGATTCTCTTTCCATTATTAGCAGATCAACAGGATTAGTAGGTACTTTGGGTGATAATTGTAGTATTTGAAATAATACGCCACTTAGTTTCACTTTTATTATGGAAGATTCTACTTGTAGTGTAAACTTTACGAAGTTACTTTGTTTTATCGGAAAGCTACTATCATCTTGTAGTAAAATCGATGCCTTTCCTCACAAAATAAAGGGTGAGTTTAAACTTCTATTCTACGAAGAGTACATGTGTAACAGAGCTCAATTACCAAATGGTGCCATTGCATGTTCATAAGTTTTGTTAGCTGATTTCTTCCTTACCCCCTCGATTGGGAGGTGTTGATTCAAACAGGGAATGTATTTAAGTAATATGACAATTGTGCTGGATACTTTTTAATGTTAAACTTCTGTATATAAGCCTCAAATCTAATCAATAAGCACCTCTCTTCCAGACAAAAGTGAATACTTAACTTACTATGTTCTTTTATCTCTTAGGATGTTGTGGCTCCGACTTCTTCTGTTGAGTACTCTGGTAGTCCACTGTGTCTGCCTTGACACAACCACCTTAACAAACCTGTTCAGTGGAATACTATCTGCTTTTAGTACACCAAGCAATGAAACTGGTAATGTGTTTTCTTTTTCTAAAATCACTACAGAAACTTAATTGTAAAATGTCAAAATACAATTTTAACACTTTCTTATGTTGAGATGGGCTGTTATGATCTCTAATGTTTTTTGTTTCAGACCTGGAAGAAATAAAATCTTATTATGATTCCCTAACGAAGAATATGTTGGACTCTGTACTTGCAGCTCATCACTTGACTCCAAGAACTGATAGGCATAAAAGATCTTCAAATGTTATTCGGGATACCATTACTGACTTTCATGGTATGCAACGTTTTTATAGACCATCTTCACTATTTACTCCAAAAGTCTTGTAATACATAACTGTACTTTAGTCTTTCAAATACTTTGGGGGGGGAGGAAATACTCTTCTGCCGGACGTCTTCTTCGTTGAAATTAAACTTCATCAAAATTCAAATGTTTAACAGTGTTAATAGCCGTATTCGCAGCACACCATCCTATCGCAACTAAAGTAAACTAATTTTTATAGAAACCTATATCTAAAATTTAGCCGTGCATACAAAAGCATAAGCTAAATTAGCTATCGAAAGTTAAGTACAACAGCAGTATACTATTGTATATATCTTGCTATTCTATTATAACAGAGGTACTTTTACATAATTTTTATAATAGTATCAAATTCGGTAAAGTACGTCCGAGCTATTCTTAACATAAAGGATGATGTAAACTAATTTTACTATTGGTCGTAAATGTTAACTAATTATTCTCTTTACTTTTACGTCAAACAACAAAGTAGAATCCAGTCATGGCGATAAGTCTTTGCTCTTGATTTCCACGAAATCTTTGATCTAACATGCTACATAAGAATCGTCAGCTTTAAATTCACTGTTCGAATAGATGCTCTATATAATCTCTAGCCCATTCGGCTGATGTCTTGCAAAGTTTAAGACTAAGATTGTCTTCCCTTGCTAAATTATGGGAACAACTAACATTCTTAAACCTTTTCGATAAGTAACGCAATTGCCTGTCTCCACTATCTACATATATATTCTTTTTATTTAATCTGCAGGTGTTCATAGACTTCAAAGCATACAGCCAGTAGTTGGAACTTGCAAGTATCCAGTGTATATGAATCTTTTCACATATCTCGATGAGACTTACTCTTTATGCCTTAGTAGTGAAAAGGAATCTCTAAAAGCTAGTGTAACACTGGGAAAACTAACTGTAAGTGGTTTAAATTTTTTTTCTTCATTAAACTATCTAGAATTATTTTCGATAACTTTGAGTGAATGGCTCACTAGGCTCAAACTGTAAATATGGCTGGAACGTGGAACTTTAAAGCTTCTTTCGCACTGTAGGTCAATTGTGGTCTAATTAATACAAATACTTTACTTGTATGTATGTACAAAAGAAGAAAAACTAACATTCTATTAAACCACTTTAGTATGATTAACTTAAGATCCGCTTCTGAAGTCACTAAAGCACCAGGGTTAAATCAAACTGATTAAAATAACGAATCTTTTATGAAATTTAGAATGAATACTGGGTACCTGTCCTGAGTTGGGATGCCATTCACCCTGTAGGCGCTGTAAGCTTTACTGACAGAAGTTACCTGTATCTTTTGGTAGCAGATGGTAAAAGAAGTAAGTTTATATCTACTATCAAATTACTTTCACTTTGCTTACGAAGCAGAACTTAACGATTTACCAACTTAAGAACCTGTTCTGTTGTGAGAACTTCTACACGAGATTGACATTCTTGTATAACGATGACTCGTATTAAAGAAATTAAACTAGTATGATGTGAATTTGTCTTAAGCGAATTATTGACTCTCTCTTGGATACATTAGTAGAGTACTGATCTTCTGGAGCCGCTTCGAATTTGTTTTCAGAGTCAAAAATCTCAAGATATTATAACGAAAGTAGAAACGAAACGGTGTCTAAAGTTCAGTTGCTCCAATGAATTGTACCAGGAAGTAAACTAAAGGTTTTTTGTTTTTTCTACGTCCCTTCTATAGATGATGGTACAGACTTAATGGTCTTCAAAGATGGATCTCTTGTATTTGACCATACTATTAACAGCAAATATGCAACCGCCATTGCTTTGTGGCAAATGTAAGTAACTTGTACCCAATACGATTAACTTCAATATTGCTATTTTCGATTTGCACTGCATTTAAAATCTAGTTGCTTAAGATCAAATTTCTGCTTTTTAA
>NW_013667118.1:242624-245224 GCF_000517525.1 Limulus polyphemus
AAAAAAAAAAAAAAAAAAAAAGGCAGTTGGCTACAACGTGCGCATCTTCATTCTTTAGGTTTTGCAGCGTGAGTAGTGAAGTTAATGGAATAAACTAAACTGAATTTTCAATGTTTCAACAGGGGTGACGACAATAGGTACAACCTAGCAATAGCCAATTCTAAAGGAGGAGACTCTCTCACACTGAAAGATGAAACTTATACTTACCAATGGCTCGGTAAGCTCTACTATAACTGCGTAAATTGTTTTAGAAAATAAATACATCTTGAAATAACTTTGCATTTCTTTCGCACATCCCCTCTCCCACACCTGTAAATATTATGAAACTGTAGTTGTTAAACAGTTTAAATTAGACATTGATTTTGACTTAAAATACTAATTAAAATACCAAGTTAGCTGCCTTATTTATGTAGATAACTTTGTATATAAATTTTGTCTATCTTAGACACCTACTTTGACAAATATGCTTCCTTTACCACTTACGACGTGAAGGATCTTGAGCCATTTGAAATCAACACTAACTTTTACATAGCAGTTGCAAATTATCGTGTAAGTGAAAATAATTATGACGTGGATTCTGAGGTCTTGAAATACGACGTCAATGATAAGAACTGGAAATCATTTCAAAGAATCCGAACATACGGAGCAATGGACTTTGAATATTTTTCTCTTGGAGTACTTGCAAAAGAATTCTTCTTGACAATTGCAAATAACCATGACTCTTGTAAGTATCTTCCAAAGCTCCTTTAATCTCCTAAGTTTCTTACCGGTTAAAGATGTCTATATATCCAGAACGATTTAAAATATAACTTGGTAATTCATTATCCATCTTTAAACTTAATTCTTAAAGTTTTCTATTATTAAAAGCTTTAACATTACTAGAGTAAATTGTTGGATCCGTTGCAGTTCCAATATATTTCCACGCTTATGGTTTGTCACTTAATTTACGAACTTTCTTTTAACAACCTGCTAAATACTAACTTTTTTTTTTCCTCC
Organism: Limulus polyphemus; assembly: GCF_000517525.1. Taxonomy (NCBI): domain Eukaryota; kingdom Metazoa; phylum Arthropoda; class Merostomata; order Xiphosura; family Limulidae; genus Limulus; species Limulus polyphemus. The sequence goes on from NW_013667118.1 coordinate 243,621, forward strand.
CCTTGTACACAGATAATGGACATGCAAAATACGAAGTAAACACCGTCGTATACAAGTTTGTGAAGGACAAGTTCATTCCTTTCCAGTGCCTGCGAACAATAGGTGCTACAAAAGTGTCTACCTTTATGGGTGAAAATGGCGAATTCGTGATGGCCATCAGCAATATGTACGATGCTGTTCAGCTTTACCAATACGATGGCTGGCGTTTTGTACTCTCTCCAGTTCAGTATACCCGAGAAAGTATGGGTGCTGGAGCCCTTTCAATCTCTTTTGATTACATTCATTCTTCATCCAATGAAAATCCGGAAATTATAATGGGTAACTAGTTTAACTTAATATTGATTTTTAAGTACTTGAAGTAGAATAAGATATTTAGGGAGGGGGGGCGAATGCAAATATACTTAGTCTTGAATCATTTTTCTTAATCTTACAAATTTCACTCTTATTCTTGAGTATTCTTTTAAAGCTTGAATAACGTAATTTCGCTTTACTTTTTAAGCTGTCTCCAATCCAGAGCTGGAAGAATCATTAAACATCTTCGTTCTAACCTTCGCACATGAAAATCGTATTAAAGAATGGCGAGATCGAAGCATGAAGTGGTGTAACAATATGCTATACAAGGTCAGAAGTTTAAATATTGATCAAATTGGAACGAACTTGGATAACTTGTTCTACATTGACCAAACAGAACCAATAATTCTCAACGGAAACCTAACATTTGAAGGTGACCTGACAATCAGGCAGCTTAGAACACCACAGGTAAAAAACGTCTATGAATTTAGTTAAATTTTGATGTCTTTGGGTGGGTAAGAAGTTAAGAGACGTACTACTTCCAGTAAACCTAGTTTTTTAAAAAAAAAGAAAAAAAGAAACTTTAGTACTCCATCAAAATTCCAAAGTCCTACCCAATGTAAATTTCTTTTTTCTTTCTATTTGTGTGGTTTACTCGCCTTATTTCGGGCGCGGAACCAGTATTTTTAAGGAGGAGTTCGGTATTAATGCACTAGTTTTTAAATGGTATATCAAGATCGAACGAAAATATTTGGATTATATGTACTTTAAAACGTGTTCTTAGCTTTCTGGACAAGAGAGCGACATGTTATTTCCTATTTGGTTATAATTATCGACTTTCTTACTGAGATTAAATCTAGCTCTACGATATAACAATATATAAAGTCATTACTTTCAACATCACACTTTACATATATCACACGCACGTATTCAATATTGGAAATATTCATTTATCGATTACGTTGTAAAGAAATTAATGTCTCGTTTTGGAACACTTTCATTAACCACTCTCCCAAAAACGTACATCACGTATAATAGTTAAACGAACCGCCTAGACGTCGCGTTAGTGTAAAGTTTATACTCTAATCCCTTATAGTGATGGCACACGACGAGACACTCGGAAATGTGTTCTCTACGATAATGCACGTCGACATGTGGCACGTTTGACGCAAAAAAAGATTATGGAGCTGGGTTGGGAGATTCTCCCCCACCCACCATATTCCCCAAATATGGCACCATCTTAATGGGGAAAGCGTATGTAAATGTGGAAGGTGTTAAAGAGGACATCGACATTTTTTTTTTTTTTTTTTTTT
>NW_013667118.1:245353-252072 GCF_000517525.1 Limulus polyphemus
ACCAATATGCACTATATAGTAGGGAAGACGTATAGTAATGTGGAAGGTGTTAAAGAGGACATCGACTTATTTTTTTTTTTTTTTTTTCTAAAGCCAAGTGATTTCTTTAATCGATGCATTAACAACCTAATTATAAAATGGAAAAGCAACATCGATAAGAATGGAGACTATTTCATTTAATAAATGTTTTGATATATAAGTTGTTCGGGTTTTTCATCTGAAACAAAAAAAGCGACATTAACTTCTTAACGACCTAATAAATTACATTTTTGTTACTTAACAAACCTATACCTGGAAAGGGGCAGGGCTTTTATAGTGTTACTGTAACTTTTTTCCTAATTTTCAAAGAGGTATCCATTTTGTTTAAATCGGTCTTGGTGCGACTGAAACTGCTGACCGTACATGTAGCATTTCTCTTAACCTTCTGGCTTTAATGAATTTCTTAACTAAATTCTGGCGTAATTTAACCAAAACTGCAATTCTGTATTATAGGTAGACTTGAGTCGTACTGTTTTTCTTCTAGCTTGAAGACCTAAAAACTGGAAAAACCTACGACCATTCCATTTTGTATAAACTTGAAAAACTTCACCGTAGATTAGATGTCCTAAAACAAAAAATGAGGAAAGTACATGAAATCGTCAACAAGGCGCTTCGCACATCTGGTGATCAGATTATTACTGGTGAGCTTTTTATACTACAACTTGTTTCTTTTGCAATTGTATTTAACTTTACTTTCGAAATCTGAATTTTGTGTAATATTCTCATCAAAATTCACATTTTTTTTTCTTTAAAATTCATCAATGATGCATTAATCTTCCTTCAAACCAGTATATTTGTGAATGTTATAACTAATTCCAGGTGAATATTACTTCAAGAATGTAAACTTTGTTTGTCACGAAACTTCCAACTGCTACTTTGACTCTGTTGATACAACTATGTTAAATGGTCAGAACTTTACAAATATTGGAGGCAAGGTAATATTTACTGACCAAAATCAAGTCATCAACTCCTTCCTAAAGTTCCAAACTATGAGGGTTAAAGACATGAAAGTAGATGGCACAGTGGATGGAATGAATACATCGACCCTGGTCACCCGTAGTGGAGATCACGAAATCTTTGCTACGAAAGTTATAAAGGCACCATTGTATACGAGAGATGTATTGGTAAACGGACTGGTTGACGGAATGGTAATTGCTCCTGAGCATTTGCTTCTGACTTACGGAGACCAAACTGTAATGGGAGATTTGGAGTTCGTGTCACTAGAAGTAGAAGCACTGGAATGTGGTAGGAACATTAACGGTATTAACTTGAACGAGTTTTACGAAGATGTTGTGCTTGTCGATACTGACCACGTTATTACAGGAGAGAAAACAATAAGAAGTTTGGGTATTAATGGAGACTTGATCTTGGCAGAAGGAGCTCTTCTGAATAACTTTGATATTGTGGACTTGTGGGAGAACGCACTGTGGCTAGACGGTTATCAGGAAATTTACGGTAAGATGAATCTTTCTTAAGAAGCCTCTGTAGCCAAATTATTTTAAAACTAAACTTTTACATTTCAAATAAACTACTATAAAATGAACTTCGAACACGCAAGATTGAAAACCTACTTGGTAAAATACTGTTGTCTAACAGTACCTTAATTCTGTACACCTTGGCTCTTCTCTCTTGGCAGTAAACAGCTAACCAACTGTAGCTGGCTAACTTAAAATTTTGTCTCTTAACCTCAGTCAAAACGTCAGAAATTTAACTTTTTCTAATTGGCTCATTAGTAATCCTCCTTTAGCTACAAAGTAAAGCATCAGTTCTGAGTGTTCCTAAAATATTAATTTAGTAAGTTTACTATGTTCTTTGAAATCGGCTTTAATATTTAATTAACACACTTTATGTATAATTTTTTTTCTCAGCTCCATACAACTTCTCGTCTATCGTCGCACTAAACGACTTGTACGCAAAAACAATAAATAACTTGGAGATTCCTGGTCCTGAAGTACTGCTTGTGAACGAAGATGCTATTATTACTGCTCCAAAACACTTTGAAAAAACGTGTATTGTGTCCAACTTGGAAGTAACTGACTCGCTCAATGGGCTGAAAGTCGTCAAGGATGAAGAAACGGGTGATTTTTTTTCTTTTTTTTTATAACAACTTTAAATACTTGGGTTGTAACTTAACTTAATCAAGTTTACAGGATGGTATTACATGTTAAACTTCTCTATACTAGGTCTATAAAAACTCTAATACACTTGTATAGTACTGTGCAAAAGTGTTGGAACAAACTCTGTTTACTTTTCGGACTACTTTCAAACAACAATGGAAGGTAAATCGCAAGAGAAACGTAAATTTCATTGGTCATCATATCTAATGGAACAAACTCTGTTTATGAACTTCAGTTCGGCAAATGGTGATTATTTCTCTTCTTCCCCCCCTACCTCACCTACGCACACCTTTTGCTTCAACCAAATACATTTTTGGGCATTACTGTAACATATTTGATCAAAGTGTCATTTGAGATTTTACTCCAATAAATTTTCGATCTATCAAATTCCAAATCTGCTCAATTGGTTTGAGTTAGGGGCACTGGGGGGGGGGGGGGCATTGCATTAGTTGAATGACTCCAGCAGCTTATTATTATTATTAGCCAAGTAATTTCTGCATAGGTTGGATGAGTGTTTGAGGTCATTATCTTGTTACTATAATATTTCTTTTGCAAATAATATGCAAACCACTGGTTATACCATGACTGATCATTATCTAATGGTATTTGTGCTTGTCCATTATTGCATATAACTTGCAAATCTTTTGTCATATCAGCAGAAAAACTCTGAACGTATAACCTACACTTTGATCCAGATATTTCTAACTTGGACTCATCTGTCCATAACACCCTTTTTCAATCGCCAACAGTCCAGTGTTTGTACTTTTGAGCAAATTTCAGTCTCTGGACAATACTAGAAGGTCGAAATAAATGTGTTTTGTTGTTTTTAACTGCCACACGACCGAATATCCCATTCTCGTTGAGCCTCTTATATTGTAGATCTGTATACTTTTCTGTCATTTGGTACACGGTCGTTTATCTCTCTCTTCAGATCAGTGGCAGTCTTCATTCTATCCCAAAGGCTGCATAAACAAATACTTAACATAATTATCATCGAGGTGAGGTATTCTGTCTCACTATTTACGGTGTACTTGAGTGTTTGACGAGCATCTCGAGTCTGCAACAATTTCTAGGAGCGTCACGTACACTTATGCGAACTATCTGCTCTACTGACAATTCTCTATGCTTTTGTGGCCCTTGGCATGACAATAAAACTTGCTATAGTGTTAAACACTGATTTATCAAGGTTTATCCGAGTATTATTAAATAGATTCCTGGCATATACCGGTACCATTTGCTAGCTTTCTATATAGTTAAGACACTGCATGGGGTACCACCCCAATTATTTCGGACCCTAAATTTGATCGGTATGTTCATCCAAGCAGAATCCTCATGACATACCCTCTGTAAAAGTATATGGGAATTAGAGAATAGATATTCTCACCATAGCTCAATTGTGAACAGGGATTAATGAACTATTAAAATTTCCATTATGTAAGAGCATGGAAGAATTGGCCCCATAGAATGGAAGATATTCTCTTGTCCTAACAATCTTGCACAGTACTGTAGGTGTTATATTCGAGCTTTATCTTATCTCCTGGCTTCTTTAACAATACGTTTGACTTTTCCCACTCTTATTTTTCTTTGTCTATGTAGAATGGAGCAACCAATTGGACATTATGGTCAAAAGTCGAGTACAGACGGTATTCGGTAAGTTCTTAAATATTAAGTGAAACCTTAAAGTTGTTGCATTTTTATTTTCAAACCTCGCATGAACCCTCTAACAACTTTTTGTAGTTAACATTTCTTTAAACTTTCAAAACTGCAACACGTATTGCACAATTTCAAAGTAGTCTATTTTAAGTTACTTGGAGTGTTACTTTAACTACAATACCAGAGACAAAAAGCTGCTTTTAAGGAACTTTCTTTCGTGACGACTACTGTTTAAAGGCACAACCGCTATCCCAATGATTTTGAGAATTTGCAAGAATTTTAACTTCATATAATTGCTACTATATGGACTTAAACATTGAAGTCGACTAGGATATTTTTTGAAACAAAGCGCTTTTCTTCGCTTTAGTCTTAAACGAACTTTGTTAACAAACTCATCTTAAGCCTGTATTCAAACTCGAAATATCTAGGGAAGAAGACTTTTAACCACATTCATCTAAAAGATCATGCTTATGTGGGAAGATACACGGATGGAGTCGACTTATCTGAACTAGCCAAGATGGCTCTAGACTGGCGTGGTTCTATTCCTCGTAAGTGTATTTAAGTACCGGTTTTATTAACTTTTTATTCTAAAAGTATCATTGAAACAGCGTTTTTCTCCTAGCTCAGTTTCGGACGTATTTCTGAAGACTTATTAATTACAATAAACCTGAGTGGACCGCTACAATATTCTTCTTCTAATGTTACGAAAAATAAGTTTGGATCTTTATAGCATCTTAAATTAAATATAAAATGGTATTTTTTTTATTTTTTTTAAATAAGATTATACCTTTAAAAAAGCCTGTTCACCCAGATATATAGAAAGTGCCACACGTTTCTTACTACAACGAAAATTAATCCTTATCTTAATTTAATAACTTCGCTGTACGGCAACTCAAAACGAAGGTCATTCTGGCATAAACTAAGTTTACGATGATGTTAAATATCTCATTATAAATGTCTGTCTTCCTGTAGCTACCTTTGTAATAAATGGGGATGTAGAAATCAAAGGTCCTTTAGAAGTCCGTGGATTGGTCGATGGAGGTGACCTCGGTAACTTGTATAATGAAGCACTAAGACTAGACACTCGTGAGATGCCTAATTTCTCAACCTTTGTGTTTAAGGAACAAGTTCAGGTATATTTTAATTTCAGTTTGGTTCCACTTTAGGCTCTGTTAGTAGTAAGAGTATTATAAATTTTGGTAAATATACTTAAGTTAGAAAATGGATTACTTGATTTAAACTATTAATTGCTTGCATGTTCTGTTGTTCTAGGTTGGAAATCTACAGAGTCTCGATATAAATGGAATCAATTTCTCTAAGGACGTAGTATTGAAACATGAAGATCAGATAATAAGTGGACATAAGACATTCGAGAAATTAGTATTGAATGCAAACTCTCATGTGAAGGGACTACTTAACGATGTTGACCTTAGCTTCCTAGTGCACGATACTCTCTTTACTTACGGTGATCAAACTATTCCATCTCACAAAGTGATAGAGGGTGACCTGGTTGTTTATGCCTTAGAAGTAAGCGGAAGATTAAACAACATTGATTTGAAGGATGTAGTTCTTCTGCATGAAGACAGTGTTATACATTCCCAGAAGACTTTTTCTAATTTAGTTGTGGAAGATTTGTTACAGGTCACTAGTATAACTGTAGATGGGTTAATTGATGGCATAAAGCTGGAGGAGTTAATAGAAGATACCATGACTTACGAAGGTAAGACGTTAAGTGTAATTAGATGCAAGTGTAAACTTAATTCTAAGACAACCTGACAAAACTATTTAAAACAAATGTGAAGAGTAGTATTTTTAAAGACTAAATAAAAATGGTTGCCGAATCATAAATGGAGTTTAAGCTCTTAACTAAACTTTATTTGTTTCTTCTCTTAACATTCCGTCTTTAATTAGCAACAGCTTTAACACTTTCTAGATCACCAAGTGGTTACTGGTTTAAAAACTGCAGTAGGTGACGTGATTATAGTGGAAGGAAGTAACATACAAACTGACAACTTCTGTGGTGTCGACCTCAGTGAGATTTGGCGTGATGCTGTACTGATTGACAAGCCTCAGACGATAACTGCAGATAAATCGTTTTTGAATAAAATAGAAATTAACAATTTTTGGTTTTATGGAACACTGGATGGCGTTTCGGATTGGGACATGAAAAACAACTGGATGCTTCAGGATGCAGATCAAATAGTTAATGCTAACCTTTACTTCAAAAAAGATGTTAATGTGAAATCTGACGTGTATGTTCACGGGTACGTAAACAATGTGGACATCTTTCAGTTAAATAAAAGTATAGTAAAAGTGGATGAACCGTCTTTCATCATGGGCCATATTACTTTCGAAGACATTGTTATTGCCGAAAGTGACGTCACAGTACTAGGAACTGTTCAAAATATAGACTTGTCAGAAGAAGCTGTCTTGACGAATCGGTACAATGAGATCACTGGTCCTAAGCTCTTCCGAAATGGATTTGTAGTTCATGGTGATCTATGGTCAGAAGGCTATATAGACAACGTATGGATAACAGATTTGTGTAGTAAAATGGTTCTAATACACACTGACCAGGAAATTGCAGGAATGACTACAGTAGTAGGTGATGTAGTGTTTCAGTCAAACCTTAAAGTTGGTGGATTAATTGATAACTTGGATGTCGTTTACTTCAACCAAAGCTGCTGGAAAGTAGATGAAGATGTCTATATCACAGAACCAAAAAGTTTCGAAAAACTAACAATAGAAGGGGTAAGTACAATGTCTTTTTACATGCCAAAATTAAACTGTGGAACGCCTTCTATTACGAAGTTTAATAAATCTTAATGAGTTATTTTTTTTCTTTTGGTGGGTGGGTGTGGGGGGGGGGGCTTAAGTACTTCTGAAACCTAATTGTTAATGAGCCTTGTA
>NW_013667118.1:252894-265470 GCF_000517525.1 Limulus polyphemus
TGTAATGTTTACTGATAAACTCCAAATATCATTAATATTCGCTTACTAATTTAAAAGTTATAGCATGAAAACTATAACAAGCACAAAATGGTTACAAATTCGGTTCCAGGGACCAAGCCCTGGTTGAAAGAGTTAACAAACAAAAAGATGTGCGTAATAAAGCTACATTTGCTCTAGAGCATATAATTCTTTTTTTTTCAAGTTCCAGTTTTTATCCCATATTTCTTTGGATATTTTGCATTATGACTTTTTCTAGAGCACGACTAATAATTCGTTAACATTTCTAGATAGCATTTCTCAGAAAAACTTACCCATCCTAGTTTGAGATTAAACCATATATTGGTTAAAAAAAACAAGTAGTATATTAATTCTAGTAATTCATTCTGTTTGTTAGTAGTTCTTCTAGTTTTTCTCTTTGATTTTTATTATGTTTTCAGACTTATTTTCTTGTTTTGATGTAACAGCTTATATAAAATATTGTGAATTTTTTAATGTTCATTTCAAGTGATCGATTCTATGGGGAAGCCACCTAGTGGAATCTTCAAAGGAAATTTTATGTGGATTGGAAGTTACAAAGAATGTGTTGATGTTGAAGTTCCACAGGTTGCAGTAAATGTATCTGACATATCACATGTGTTTGGTGATTTTAGTGGGCAGTACTGCTTGAGTAACTGGGGGCTACAATTTTCCAAAGCGGTAAGTATTCAAAAACAAAGGAAACATGTAACTCTTTATAGTAAACTGGTATACAAGTTGAACTTATTCTTAAGCTGCTTTAGGCCTCAACACTGATACTTATTGACTAACTAACTACAGTTGAATATAGTTTGTGCATGACTAACAGATTTGAAAATATTTAGGAGGGAAATTTACCATTAATTAATTTTTTTGCATATTATTAGTAATGATTTGAACCAGGGCTGTCCTTAGGAGGGTGCAGGACCTATGGCAAGTACTCAGGATTAGGTTCTCAAGTTTGTATATTAGAAGTATACAATCAACTTGGCCACTGAGGTGTGAGACCCGAGGCAGTTGCCTCAGTTGCCTCACCCTAAGGCCGACCCTGATTTGAATGAATTATTAGAAAGGAACATTTATTCATTTAGCCCATCTAGGCTAACCCATTTTCTACTTCTACCCTACTACAAACTGGGTATAGAATTTAGAAACTCCCTTTGCCTGTATCCAACATTGGTCTCCAAAATACTAATCCAATCTTCTTTTAATCTCCTTCAGTATTGCAGCATTTAAAACACATGAAGGTAAGCTATCTTATAAGTTGCCTTTCCTGTTAGAAAAGTAACAATGCCTTCCCAGCTAACACTTTCACATTTTGACAATGTTGCTGCAACAACAATTTGCCACAACCTTAGAGGTTTACTTTACAGCAACCTAAATCTGTGGACTCTCAGAATCATTGCTATGACATTGTGGTTGGACATTGTATTGCTACTTTCCTACAACCATTATGCCACCATTTATTTTTTAACCCTATCATGACCACTAGGATGGCCTCAATGATTGTTCTCACACTTATACTTAACCTAATTGTATGAAACTTAGGTCATACTTTTTATATACTTACTTTGTGCTTGAACATTTGGGGCAGTATTTACATATTTATGGTTATGTATTTTTGGATGCTTTTTTGCAAAACACATACTTCTTAAAATTTTTGTTTTTGGTTATTGTCTGTCTAAATCTTATAAATGTATCCAATAGTTGTTTTTTCATAAAAGTTAATTTTTTGTTTGTGTTGTTCTAGTAACAGTATACTAACTTTGTCATACAATCTCTTACATAGAAGTAGTTACTGTAAAATATTAAAAAATAAATGAAAACTGGATTAGAAACTTTCGATTATCTGATCAAATAATAAATTAATCTAAGTTCATTCTCATACATTTATTCAACATGTATTCTCCAATAAAAAAAAATTAAAATTTCATTGCAATTTTTATTGATTACATTTTTCAATTTAGAGGTTTTTTTAGTCCTCATTAGTCGGCTCTTCCTTTACCACGTAATCATTGTACAATGTTTGGGCACTATTTGCTGAAGAATAATTTTTACAAAATATCCAGCATCATATATATATATATATATATTACAAGCTGAAATACCCATCAACTGACGGGGAATATTTAAGCTTAATTAAAACAGTGCAAGTTTAACAGCAATCATATATTTGAAAGTACTAAATTTAACATAAACTTTACCTCAAAATTTTAAAGTTATTTACAAATCTTCTTCATAAACAACAGTTTGCTTTCCATATACAAACAAAAATTTTGAGTTGATCCCACCCTTGAACACCTTACATCTCATTTAGCATGAGAAAAGCATGGTTCTTTGAGAAGTAATCCAGCAACTTTCATACGTTGACCTTGAATTCCTTTAGAATATTCAGCATTGTCTGAAGTGTCAACCTGCCAAGATTGTTTCCGATTGACCGAATAGGCTGAGAGTAATTAACAAACAGGCTTTACTAGATACAAAATAGGGTTAAGTTCAATTTTGACCCCTTTAGGACATTCCCCATAGTTCATAGTGTTTACATACAAATTTTGGTTGAGATTAGCTCAGGGGGGTTAGGGTGCAAACAAACACACATTTCATCTTTATATATGTATATATATTTATTAACATAAGTTTTTAATTATACAGTGACAAAGTGTAAGAGAACTCCATTATAAATCTTCACTTTAGAATTATTGACTCCAACATACCTTGTTCTTCGTTCCTCCTGGCTTATTGGGAGCATGTTTCAGAAATTCTTCCACCTGGTTCTTTTTAGCACTGTTCTTTACCTTTGGGTTGGTCTGGCATGCTCCTGCAACAAACATAAAATTGAAAAAAAAAACCCTGAGAATGTTTAATTGTAAGACAATTTCTGTTTTATTCTCTTAAATATTGAATTTTATAATTATCTCAAAAATTTTCAACTGGTACTTTGAAGTTTACTAAGTTGATATATACACACACACACAAACTTTATAACTTATTTTTCATACATTAGTTCTTGTAAATCATGTGCCTCTCATTGCATTCTATTTTAAGATTTACTGTGTTAAAACCAAAATTAACACATTATGCATTGATAATGATTAAATTTGAACAGACTCTTAATGCATTTGAAAAGTAGAAGATTTCTGAATGCTTCCTTTTGTTTTCCTTGAGCCTTTTATTTTTTGCTCTTCAGGTTGTAAGCAGACCACAGCTTATAGATATCTATCTTTGGTAAGGTTTCCCAGATTTTTTACCCACAAGTGTCGCCACCCTGGGAGCCTCTGATGCTAACCTATAAAGCCAAACAAAGAAAATTAATATAGAAAATATTTATTTTAATGGACTGTGATGCAACTACATATATATTATCACTAAGCATGGTAGTGCTTAGTATGTACGGATGGGGTGAGAAAACAATGGCCAATGCATATTATGTATTGCTTGTAGTTGTCTCAAACCTCTCTTATAACAACCTAAGAGACTTTTATAAACACCTAACCTAGGTTTTTGAGATTTTCAAAAGCTATTAAGATCTTCATTTTAGTTAAGAAAACATTGTTAAAGTAGAGAACTGTCAAGTAGCGTAACAGCCAAATGTTCTTCTAATTATTCTGGTTTTTGTGTCAGAAAGACTAGCTCACCAATGCTTGAAGTTGTTGCGATGGTTTAAACACCAAAACTTGGAGTGCGGAAACAGTATTGTGTTTCATTAACTCCAACACATGATGTCCATCAAGAGAACTCATCATGCCAGGCTAAAACTGCTGCCTTCATAGCAACTGTCATTCATTATAAAATAATTATTGGTATTGTTTAAAAAAAAAAAGAGGGTAAACAAGTAATAACAATTTTGAAAAAAAACAAGGATGATGTAGGGATGGCAATGCCAAAAAGTACAGAAACAAAGTAGGAATGAATACACAAAACCATACAAAAGTCCCTACATAAGTAGACACTGAGTCAATGTTACAAGCTTATGGGAATTAACCATTGTAAGACTATATAGCATTATTCAGTTTAAATGTTTTTATTCAAACCTGAATTCATAGGGATGAAAGGAGTTCAACATTTAGTCATAAGTTAAAGTTTTTATTGGAAAGATTTCACTACTCTTTTAGGGATTTTTGTATGGTTTTTGTGTATTCATTCCTACCATGTTTCTTTAAATTTTTGGCATTGGTATCCTTACATCATTCCAATTATTTCAAAAAGTTTTTTATAACTTTTATACACACATACACATTACAGTGTATTTAAACCATTGACCAAATAATTTACTATTTTTTTTTCTCAAAGGAATCGTCTTCTAACTTCTTGTCAAACTCCTCCACTGGTGAGAGATGTCTCGTGGCTTCAAAAGCACATCCTCTAGCATAGTTACCATCCCCTCCACGTGTCGTTTGGCAATTCAAAGCTGTTTGTTGCTGTTGATTGATCAGGATGTGATCAAGTTTCATTAGCACACTTGTCTGAAAGTCTGTTATTGAAAATGCCTGTTTATTAATTTGTAAAATAATCTTTGAAAGTGTTAAAAACTACACACTGTTGGCAGAAACAAACTTTTAATCGTAAATTACTGCTTATATAATAAATGCAAAATATATGCCTACTCTCTTGTGCTTTTGCAGCAAGTGATTGCTGGTAAAGTGCAGACTGTGACTGTTGGTGGGCTGTGATTCAGCTCTTCCTTTAATCTCTTTTGACTGTTGTTATAGAGAAATTCAGTACTGTTAGTGGAAATAAAATAATTCCTTTTGATATGTCCTTGAACATGTGTTGGGGTATTATTCCAACATTGAACTTTTAGTATAGGTGAGTAATTGTAACTTGGATAGTTTTTTGACAGCATTTCAAAGACTGCTTAAATTATTTTGAATAAAATAATTGTAAGCTAGTATGCTCATTATAAATGATATATGAGTGTTTAACTTTCAGGTCAGCATTCCAGTCACTGTTGGTCTTTGTTTGCCAAGTAGCTGCAAGAATGATGCAATTCAAAAAGAAGTCTCTACACTGTGGAAGATAATTGGTAGAAAATTTATTTTATATTTACTGAAAATATTTGGTCAATCATATAGTCTTATCTTTGTTTTGTAATACCGTATAAAAGACTATTTTTTTGGTAACATTATTTAGCTGCAATATTTTAATTTTTCTCATTTATAACTGAGAATTAATATTATTAAAGTAACTTATGACAAAATTGACATTGGACATTAATAGCTATGAAAAGGGGTAGTTACATTAAAACTAATTTTAACTGACCACTTGAGGTGTATTAACTTTATTTTATAATCATCTTCAAGCAGTGTATTTCCTTCAACTTATTTTCCTGGACTTTATCAATGTAATTTGAAATGTTTAATTTATTTCTTAAAGTCTAGGCATAGTGTTTGTTTGTTTTTTAACTTGAGAAAGTTAGTCATTATTTATTGTCTTTGAAGTATTTTCTATTTTATCATAACATTTAAGAGACAATAAGGGATCTGTTGATCCAGCAAGGCTGTAGCATACGCTTCTTAGCCACAATACTTTAAATATCTATAAAGCTTACCCTTAAACTCATTTAAATTTACTGCATCCATCATATCTAAAGGTAACCCACCTCTAAGACCAACCACCTTATTAGAAAAGTAAAATTGTCTAAGTTGAAGATCACTTCCCTGCCACTCTCACCAACAAATTACAAAAAAGATGATGCAATGATACTGTCAATTCCATTAATAATTTTGAACAACTGAATCAGATTCCTCACTAACTATTCATTTTTGATAGAACATAGTTTTGAAAATTTCAACCTGTCCACGAATGATAACTTTTCCCAGTATCCCTCATCTGATCCTTTTTCAATGTTCTTCTTAAGGCAAGAAACCCAAGGCTGAACACAATACTCCAAATGACACCTAACTAATGACTTATACTTACACTTATATTCAGTATTTCTGTAAATATAACCCAAAGTACTACTTGCTCTAGGATTAGCAAAATCACACTGCTTGGTTAGCTTAAGGGACTGATTAGACAAAGCTCCAAAATTCTTTTTTTCCATATAAAATTGTTAAAGATATGCCCATCAAAATTATACTTGTAATTTAGATTATAATAACTCGCAGTATTTTGCTGACTAACAACTGTAATAGTGACAAAAGGCACTGAGGAAAATTTAAAAAAATTTGTTTTTCTGTGGTTGATTACTATGTAATCTTTAAGCCTTTTCCTAGTAAATATCCAAGTATGTAATTTATTTACTCAAATTATACTTCGTTTTCCTGACCTGACAAATACTAATATGCTTTTCTGAACATTCCTCTTCCATTAGGTACTTTTTTAAACTCGGTAAGCCAAACAGAGAAGGAGAAGTTTTAAAACCACTTGAGTTGAACATTTCAATCTGGAAAAAATTATATTTCAATATGAAATAGTTTATCATTTTTATATTTTTTATGTATTTACTGCACTTTATTATCTTTTACATTTAGGTAGTAGCTCTTCCCTGAAGAGGAAAATGAAAAGTGTATCTTTAAGTTCAGTGACTTGCAAATCACATTCGATACCATGGAAAGCTGCAGATATTGTGGCTTTGTAAGTCAGTTATGTTTATAAAAACATATATATATATATGAAATGGTAAAAAATAATGTTTTAACTTGATGTGTAAAAGAAAGTTGCTTAGCTCTTCAGTGGTCATAAATCACAGAAAAAATGTAAGAATTGTTTTAAAGTAACTCCAAAAACTCATTCTTTTGTAAATTTGATATTTCATTGATGAGAAATTAGTCTGCCAACCAACACAAACAATTTTTTAAAATTATTAACTAATTTAAAGTGCTGATACTTGCTCTTATAGGAAACTTAATAACTTCATTGTTAATTATAATTATGGTGATATCTAAAAAGTTTAAAACTTTTCAACATATCACATCTAAGAAAATGTTGTATTTACTTACAAATCCAATACTCTAGCTACAATATTTTTTGTTTTTTACATTGATATAGTTCACAAGAAATTTGCATTGACAAGGGATATGTTGATTTCTAATCTAGTTATCAAACTCTATATTCTTAATGTAATAAAAGAACAAGTTATAATAGGTTAAATTTTAATTTCACTGGGTTAGTAGTTTGTAGAATGACTTGTAGTCGGTTATGGTCATTTTCGCGTGAAATTTAAGGGCAATTAGAGAACAAAATAAGTTATAGGTTTCTTTTCTCAACTGAAGAGAAGAGGCTTCCATTGATATGGAACAGAGCTGTGTAGTTATGATGAACATCATTTTCAAAGTATAACAGTTTATCTGTTTCAATAACCTAGGAATAGTTGCTATGAAAGTAACCCTATATAACAGCAAAACTTTTGTTAATGCATTTAAGATAATATTTAGTTATTTATGCTTACCTTCATCTTTAAAATTAGTGTGTATGATATTGTAAACCAAAGAATAATATTGTATCAACTGGAATGTGTATAGTCTTAAAAACCATGTGGAAGAATGTAATTTTAAATACCTTTTTAGATCTGAAATTAGTTAAAAAAGGTAAACTAATGACAAGTAAACAAATATATATGAGTACAGTGTTGTGCCAAGAGTGCAGGATCAAGGAAATCTTGCATATTTGGTTTTAAGTTTATGACCTTTAAAAAACAGTTACCTTGTGGACTCTGTAGGACACCTACCATTTTGACCTGTCAAATGCAAATTTCCATGAGTAGGACTATATTTTACTGAACGAGTCTTTGTGACACACATTTTTAAGTAGGAAACATGAATACCTTAATTTTCACTTTTGATCAGAGGGCCACTAGCATGGAATTGTACCAGATCCAAAATGACACAAAAAATTTATCTATTACATCAGCAAGCCTTGATTCCATGGTTGGCAATAACCACACTGATCATGGTAATGTGTATGATTATTTTATACTCAGTATTATAAGACTGTGCATAAGAGAAAGTAAATAAAGAATAAGAGCATTTGTAGCATGAATTACATTACTGATGGGTAATAAAATACAAAATTACTGTACTAATGTAATACAACCTATTAACTACTTCTTACAGTGTAAAATCAGTGCACTAGTGATGTGTCACTCTGTGGTGTTGTGGGGCTGGGCATAGCTAACTTGCATATGCTTATTGTGCCACATCTAAACACATTATTTAAGATTTTGCTTTGGAAATTTAAAATGTGTTCTAGAGTTGTAACAATCATTTGGTTGATGTGCAAGTAACTAGCAAATCAGTACTAACACAATCCTATCCCATCAACTAAATATACATTCTTAGAAATACTTTTCAGTACAAAAAACAATGTGTCTCAAGGATGTCCCTCAGAACTTGCACTTTATCCCTTTAAATTTGTTACAAAATGACATGAGGACCTTAGAATGTAGAATCTAGGGACACCATATATAGCCTTTATTTAAACCATTTTTTTAGACGCTATCATTAAATATTATGGAAATTGGAATAGCTGTAGTGTTTGGTCAGATGTATTCAAAATAAAAATAAGACTGTGATAATAAAAAGTTATTCTATATAGCCATATAATTCAGTGATATATGACTTTTATAGTCATAGATTTTATGTTCTAGTGAGTGTTATCCAAAATCGATTATGTCACTGAAAACTTGACATTGTTATAAAAGTCTCAGCAAGGAAAGTTTAAAATGCCAGGTGATTTGCATATGCATATAACAGCCATGCTGTTGTGTTTAAATGAACTCTATGTTTAAAAAATTCCTTTTGGTGAAGTTTAAGCATTAGTTATGTATTTAATACAAATGAAGGCATTTTAACTTCTCCAGCATGATTTGAGAAACTTGAATTTCAAGGCAAAAGCATCTAAATAACATTTTGAGGGTACCATGACCTTTTATAAAAGTAAAAACAAAATGAAGTGACACTCAAATATTTTTATGAGAGAAGACTATTAATTTTTTTTCTTTATGTTCCAAACATAAGTGTAATTTTAGCCCACAGATTTGATAACGCTTTCAACTTTTTAAAGAATGTAAAAAAATATTGAGCAATGACTTTTTTTTTAAATGTGATTCTTTTTTAAATGACATTTTAAGTTAATATGTGAAATTATTTTTTGCTACGCAATACCTTTATTTTCTTGCTTATTGTTACCCCATGAAGGTAATGGAATAAAATGGAAATAAAAAATCAAATGCAGATTTTTAAGATTGGTGCTTTATTTATAACCTTTTCTAAATATCCCACATAAGTATTTAAAAATTATCACTGTAACAGTATCATTCAAATTAATAATCAGTTTTTCTTTGTGAATTGTTAAATGTATACATGACATTTTTATTACTATATTTCCAGGGTTTTGTATTCCTTTATGGGAGCCCTATTAGTGGTTGGTACTTCCTATGATGTCATTATAAAATTAATTTTTGAAAAGACCAAACAAAAACAGTATTCTACTGATGAACCAGGACAAGCAGATAGTTTAGTCAAGTGTTCTGAACCTACTCCTGATCATTCTGGCTCTGAAAACAACAGTTCTGTGCCTCATCCTGTTGACCTTTCTAACCCTGAATGTGATAATACAACCAACACTCTTTATGCTGAGAGTGAAGGAAGTATTTCAAAACAGGCAGCTGCACTGGATAGTAACCAGCACCAAATTGTTGTACCTTGTACTGAAAAACTCATTTCAAAAGAAACATTGTATTCCCCAGGTATGTGTTTAAATCTACATAAAAAACTTGTATATTACAGTATTCAGTAATTCATAGCTCTATATCAGTTTTAACTGATATAATAGTCTATGACATGTTTTGGCTTTGCAATGTGCACTGAATATTGTCAGGCTATTTTAAGATAATACTTCTCTTGACCTACTTGTATTAAGAAAACTTTAATGGAATTACTATGAAAATATATGTATATGTTACATATATATTTTAGAAAATTATTTGTATAAATATAGATGAGTTGATTTCACTTTGTACTTGGAACTTGTTTAATAATGCACATTGGTATATGGATGCAATTACAGATGATGTGTAGTTAGATGTGAATCTGTTACATGTGTGTAGTAGTCATTAGGTTCTCAGATCAGTCTTTTCTGCCTTCTATGTACTTAGTTGCAGTAAGTTTGAATTGTAAGTGTGAGGAAAATTTTGTGATATAACTAACAGGAATATAAAAATTATAACTATTGATGTAATTGTTGGTAAAATACTCCTAGCTGCGCTGTACATATTAATGGGAACTAATTCATGCTACACACGAGATGGAAACTAAGGTTTGTTTTGATTTCATCTCTTTATCTCATGTGTTAGGTATTATTGGAAAAATTCTTCTTTGTTTTTCTGTGTATGCTAATGGAGCAAAGATATTGGATGCTACCCCACCTAAAGGTCATCTTGGTTGTGTACATGGTATTCGGTTTCTCAGCATGACATGGGTCATACTAGGTCACACTTATGCTTTTGGATATCCTTTCTTTGGTGAGTGGAGCTTATGCTTTTCAGTCCTTATCCTTGCTTTAAAGAAATATCAAAGTTGTAAATCGTTGTACTTCTTTTATTATAAAATTTATTTATATTGTACGTATAGATTTTGTTGATCTTTTTTCTAATTGTGAAAGTGTTTAAAGCTTTTTACCTGACACAAGTACTCATCACGCCTCATTTTCTTGAGTAAAAACTATTTTGTTTGTTTTACATAAGTTGGGCTGAAGTCTGAAAGGCAGTATTACATATAATTCTGATCAATCTATCCTCATGTGGTATTATTTATATTCTAATTATTAAAGCATACATTATTTTAAAATATGATTTTATTAAGATATTTGATTTGATACTCTTTCCTCAGACTTGGTGAGGGTACATCACATTAAAGCAAAGAACATGTAACAATTTATTTTACAAAATTTATAGGTTGTTAATACTAACAATAGATCATATTTCATCTGTAAGGCTTTAAAGAGACTTTGTCCATCTGCATCAATGTTAACATATGAAAACATCTCCAGTACTTTAGGTATAAAACTCTTTTAAACAAACTACATTAACCTGTTCTTGATAATTGTTTAGTGCCATACTCTAATTGTGAAGTCTAGATGTTACAGTTTCTTTTTGGCAGATGCTTAAAGCTTTTACCTAGTATTATCAAAACAGTTACTGAGCCAAATGTGCAAATCTTACTTTGTTTTAAACTTTGTTACAGTATATTCCAGTATGCTTTAACACCATGGCTTCATTCATATCATTTTGAATACCACATATTATTTCATGTTTAGCATTTTACTTTTATTTCTAACAGTGATTTAAAACTTTTGTATCTTGCATGTAAATATTTGGAAACAAATAATTCATAACAGGATGCCATTAAAAGTGTTACATAGTGTTTGGTTGGCTCAAGATGTATATAAGTAGTTATAAAATCTTTGAAGTTTGAAACAGCTTTCAATTTTTTTTTCTTTTAGAAGACTGGATAGAAATCTGTAATTAATTTCATATTTGATTTATTTTCATTAAGTAGAAAATATTTTCCATTTTACTTTAGTAATGTTTCTGGTTTATGTCTATCTGTAGAGAACACGTTAGAAGGCTTGAAGCTGGTAGATAAATGGACATTTCAAGTTATTTTACAAGGAACTTTTTCTGTTGACACATTTTTTCTTTTGAGGTGAGACATTGCAAATACACATGTACTGTGATTAAATTCACAGATTAAAGTCCTTTTAACTTTAAATTTGAGAAAAAGCAATATTGAAGCAAGTTGAAAAATCTGTGTTTCTAGCCAAGATTACTTTAAGTGTCTGTCTCCTCGAGGGCTTATAACATAAAAATTTGGTGGCTTGATTCCTATGGCTGTCACATTAAAGATAGCCCATTATGTAGCTTTGTGTTAAGATAAACTTTATAATAAGTTTTTCATTTCTAGTAAATGCTCTCGGCAATAATAATTTTAATTTACCTTAAAGAATACACTTTTTGATTTTGTTCTTGATGCGTTTTTTTTTGTTCCACTTTTTGCAAGCTGGATATCATAAGATCCTTCTGAGCAAGACCATTAGTAGTTAGGTTAATGGAATTATGGAATGTATACAGAAAATTTTAAAATGTGGATGAAAATTTAGGCTTACATATAACTATTCTCTTTTTATTATTTAAAAGCTTATTTTTATATTTAAAAATGTTTTTCTTTTCTATCGATGAGTAGCTAGAAGGAGAAATCGTAGAAGTAGCCTTTTCTTTGTATTGGTTTATTAGTTTGTTACAGCTGAAGAAGAAAACTGTAAAATAAAACTAAACTTAATGGAAAGTATAGGTTAGAGTGAGTAGCATACATTCTTTGTTAATCTTATATGTAGGATTTATAGTTGAAAAATAAGTCTTGGATTAAATTTCAAAACATTAGAGTGAATGAAAAACTTGATGGGTGGTGATGTTTTGGTTACATCCTGTACATTGAGAATGGGGGTGGTGATGTTTTGGTTACTTCCTGTACATTGAGGATGGGGTGGTGATGTTTTGGTTACATCCTGTACATTGAGGATGGGGGTGGTGATGTTTTGGTTACATCCTGTACATTGAGGATG
>NW_013667118.1:266444-267292 GCF_000517525.1 Limulus polyphemus
TTTAGTTACTTGCTGTACATTGAGGAGGGGGAGGTGATGTTTTAGTTACTTCCTGTACATTGAGGAGGGGTGGTGGTGATGTTTTGGTTACTTCCTGTACATTGAGGAGGGGTGGTGGTGATGTTTTGGTTACTTCCTGTACATTGAGGATGGGGGTGTTGATGTTTTGGTTACATCCTGTACATTGAGGAGGGGGTGGTGAGGTTTTGGTTACATCCTGTACATTGAGGATGGGGGTGATGATGTTTTGGTTACATCCTGTACATTGAGGAGGGGGTGGTGAGGTTTTGGTTACATCCTGTACATTGAGGATGGGGTGAAGAAGTTTGTCTGTCAAAGCAAAAATATTTGAGAATATCAAAACTTGTACAATGTAAGATTACCATTTCTCTCCATTCTCACAATGCAAAATCATACATTCACAGCACATTGTAAGTTTACACACACACACACAGTAGTATCACAAGTTTACATACACAGTAGTATCACAAGTTTACACACACACACAGTAGTATCACAAGTTTACACACACACACACAGTAGTATCACAAGTTTACACACACACAGTAGTATCACAAGTTTACATACACACTGTAGTATCACAAGTTTACACACACACATAGTAGTATCGCAAGTTTACACACACACATAGTAGCATCACAAGTTTACACACACCGTAGCATCACAAGTTTACACACACCGTAGCATCACAAGTTTACACACACTGTAGTATCACAAGTTTACACACACCGTAGTATCACAAGTTTACACACACACATAGTAGCATCACAAGTTTACACACACCGTAGCATCACAAGTTTACACATACACATAGTAGCATCACAAGT
>NW_013667118.1:267689-273890 GCF_000517525.1 Limulus polyphemus
CGTAGCATCACAAGTTTACACACACCGTAGCATCACAAGTTTACACACACCGTAGCATCACAAGTTTACACACACTGTAGTATCACAAGTTTACACACACCGTAGTATCACAAGTTTACACACACAGTAGTATTGCAAGTTTACACACACACAGTAGTATCGCAAGTTTACACACACACACACACACAGTAGTATCACAAGTTTACACACACACTGTAGTATCACAAGTTTACACACACACATAGTAGTATCACAAGTTTACACACACACATAGTAGCATCACAAGTTTACACACACCGTAGCATCACAAGTTTACACACACTGTAGTATCACAAGTTTACACACACAGTAGTATCGCAAGTTTACACACACACAGTAGTATCGCAAGTTTACACACACACACACAGTAGCATCGCAAGTTTACACACACATAGTAGCATCACAAGTTTACACACACATAGTAGCATCACAAGTTTACAAACACACAGTAGTATCACAAGTTTACAAAGTAAATGATATCAAAGTTTCTTATTATACTTCCTATTTTACACAGTCAAATAAAACTAGTGAAAACATGCATTTCGCACCAAAATAATCAAGTAACAACAACACTGAGAATATTGTGCTTTTACAATATAATTGCTTTTCAGTTTTGTGTTGCTTGCAATTGATACTTTCAGAAGAAAGAATTTTAATGAGCATGTTTTCATCTTTCATATTGTCATTCAGTGTTCATATCGTACAAGTTTAGTATTATAGGGACAGTAGAATATTTATTTTTAGACTACATATGAAAAAATGTATATAATTTTATATATTTTGTGTTGTTTTTTGTTAGTGTAATTAACTGAATTTTTCCATCATTTTGAATAGTGGGCTACTTATAACCTACCTATATTTAAAAGAAATCAATAAGGGTGGAAAGATCAATTGGATATACTTTTATGTACATCGCTTCTGGAGGTAGGTTTGAACTTGTTGCTTTGTTTATTTAGATGTACTTGCACCTATGTGTTTATTTATCCTTCCTTTGTGTGTATCATTCCATGTCATTGACAGAAAAAAGTATTTCAAAAACTTAAATAAATTTGAGCCTTGTGGTATAAAATAATTTGTTTCTTCACAATATGTACTTGTAATAAGATAAAAACTAAAATTAATATTGATTTGGCATCCTAGTGGCTGTAGTAAGCTTGAGTGCTTACTATGCTTTAATTCAGGGTTTAGAGTTTGTGTTGGATTGTGTTTGTACAAATCAACCAAAGATAGAAATGTGTATTAGTTATTCCCTGGGCATATGACATCCATCATGATTTTATTACTCATGACAGTATTTTAAGACTTGCAATAATAAACTGAAATTATTAATATTTGAAGAAGAAAAAAAGTAATAATGTAAATTATTCTGTGAAAAATATTTGTTCATACAAACATATCTGACCTGGCACCTGCAACTGAGACTAGGTTAAGCACAACTTTTTGATGTTCATTGTATATTGGCTAGTTTAGCACTGACAACAGGTCTTCTGTAGGTAAATTACTTTGCAAAAAGCATGGACCTTCTCTAGTATCTTGAGACACGAACAAGAGAGAAGAATTAACTTATTTTCAAATGAATATTTCTCAGCAAGAGGTTTATCAATGAGTACAACAATTGTATTTGTTGAAAACTCTAATTCTAAATTATCATCAAAAAGGATTTTAATGCTTTTATCATTTGCTAAATATGGTGGTGTCCAAAACATCTAGTTCCCGTAGAATTGACTTGAGATTTTATGTAACACTTATATTTTTATGTGACTTTTTCTCCAGTGTTTGGATTTTTTTCAGATTCAATTGGCAGTTATGTATCTAATTTAATGACACCATTGAAGTTATTTTCCTTAATTGATAATATACCCAACCAGACAGTAGTACTGAACACTAAAGTCATTATTTGCGTATGTTTAGGATACATCAGTTTCCACAACTTTGTTTTTTTTTTATATACAAGGTTAACCCCGCCATTTATGTTATTACTTGCTTTTGATGCTGTGTTGTGGAAGCATCTTGGATCAGGACCATACTGGCCTGAGGAAGGAATGGAAGGAACCAAGTGCTCAAAGTACTGGTGGCGGAATCTTTTGTACATCAACAACATGTGGAATGCAACAGAGATGGTACTTAGTTTGTTTTTTTTTTGGTGTATAGAGGAAAATATGAATGTCTCATTATTCAATTTGGTAATCAATAATCTTAGACAATAACTAATCTTTGGTTGGATGCAGGTAAAAAGTAGTTTTACTTTTCAATTTTAATTCAATTCTCATTGGACACAACAGCATGACCTGTTGCATATCATATATAGCCTACTATATTACCTGTAAAATACCATAAAAATAAAAAGAATTATAGGCTGAAGTACCACATTGAAATACAAGTTGTCGTTTTAACCCACAAGCTTTTCACCTTCTTGAAGAGCTCTTTGTCAGATGGAATTACAACACTAATTGAAAAAATGTTTTAAAAATAGAAATCAGTCATTTGAGAAAACAATATGATCATGTGTATAAATAACTAAATAGCATAATGTAGCTCTTTGGTTGTGTAAATTGTCTAAGGTATTGTATAAATTTTATTGGAATCATAGACTGTTTCATTCAGGTTCCATACTGCTTGAAACAAGACATAGTTCACAAGATTATTGTTAGTTTTTAGTTCTCAATTTTTTACTGACAAAGAAAATGTTAATTTTGTATTTTCACAATAAATAACTTGAATTCTGTGGAAAAAGTAATATAGGCCAGCACATATGCAAGTTTACTTTCCCATAAAACATTTATTTATTTATTTGAAGTTAGCCACAGTTCTTGAAGCTCTTTCACAAAGAATGCTTTCTGCTTACAATTTTTTTTTCATTTGAGGCAAGACATTGCATATACGAGTGGCAACTGTTGTATGAAAATTTACATAATACGTTCCCCTAATCAACTTCTTGTTTTTCACCTAAGGATTTTTTTTTTTACTTTCATTCACTACCAAATTGTTATTAATTTGGCATGACTTGATTGAAAAGAAGAATCAGTGTGTCTTTCTTTACTTAATCTTTGAAACCCATTAAGATTGAATCAATATACATATATATTATTATTTTCAGAAGAATTAATTTTGAGGTAAAATAAAAATTATTCAAGGAATTAGTGTATTACAGTACAACTTATTACTAGTATTATCGGATTTAGAAATTCATTTAAGTTCTAGTTCCGAATACATTAATATTTTGAATGTGTATATTTTTGGGTTTTTTAATAAAAATTGCTGTAACTTTATTGTATTGTAGGGGTGCCAACAAGAAGTCTTCATATCTATTACAAGATTGCAGAATGCTCTAAACAATTATTTTTGTGTTTCCTAGGTAACTTTCAGACTGCAAAAGCTTTAAATTCTGAAAGATTGTTATGGTGTTTTAATATTTTTATATTGATTTTAATTTTTATGTCAGTCTTATGAAGCTACAATTGTATCCGTAATTGTCTAGTCTGTTTTGTTTGAACTTGGATTTATGAAATATGAATTGAAATGATCTCTGGTAAATGATAGTAAGTACAGAAAAAAACTAAAACAGACTTGCTATGAGATGTTTAGGTTTTGTTCCTTAAAAGAAAGATAAGGTTTAAAACAAACTTAATTTTGAATATTATTTATTTTTATACAAATATGTTGAAATTCAGTTTAAAACCATCATATTTGTTAGTTTGGTAGAAAAGTCTTGTTTTTCACATGTTAATTGAACTATCAACACCTTCTAATTCAATAATCATCACAACAATTTGTTCATTTAGTGCATGGGATGGACATGGTACTTGGCCAATGACATGCAGTTCTATATCATTAGTCCTTTGTTTCTAGCATTCTTTAACAGGTAAGTTGAAACCCAGAATTACTTTGTAGCAATATTTGTTTGAACTTCAGGTGTACAAGTTAAAGTAATCACAGTATTGTTTCTTAAATTGTTGAATTACAGTTTGTCCAAATAAAAAAGAAAAATTGTGTGTTTACATAAGAATAATGATATTTTATGTTCTTCGAGATAGTAAAAGAAACATGATACAAGAAGTTATGTGGTATATCTACTAATTCTAAAATATTTCAGTTCTTATTAGAGGTTTGTTGTTAGGATTAATTGACTCCCAATCTATTAAATATGCAAATTTTATACGATTTTTGACTTTACTTGAAAAAGAAAGAATAATTAAATGTTTATTTATAAATTAGTTATTTTTTAATACATGTTTATTTTGTATTTACCATGACTTGAACTAGTGTTGAGTCCTTATGGATCTCTAATCATGGTATTTATAGTTCATTTTGGCTTTGAAAAAGGTCAGTTTGAATTAAAGTACAACGAACTAGTATCAAACTGTAGTCCTATAGTTTCTTCTTGCTTGTAATTTTCTTTAAATTGTCTGGTAACTCCTTCAGTATGACACATTTTCTAACCTAGCTACTTAAAGATTGGATGTAATGGAACTTATTATAATCATGTTTTGGATAGAATAGTTCAGGATTTGTATGCAAAATGTTTAGTAATGGTAGGCATTGGTGAAAGGAATAAGTGTTTAATAGTTTTAAATATAAGTAAATGGAGTACACTGAATATAACTGTCAAACACACACCATATTTTCTAGCTTCATTAAACCTTGCAAAAATATTAAAGCTATACTTTGAACTTTTGAGAGTAAGTAAAAGGTTTAGCATTAGAATACTGTTAGCTAAGAACTGATGGATATGATTAAAATTAGCTTTTAATTTCTGTTTTTTGTTTTATTATTCTTTGTCTAAACAAGCTTTCAAAATAAAACAACTCAGTAAAATAAATGTACATGTTCATATGGTCAAATTAATTCCTGCTTCCCCAAATGTGTATCTCAGTAACGTGCCATTAGATCTTTGAGTATATGTCCAGTATAATTCTTGCTCTCTCTCATAAAACCTGTAGAAGCTTTAATTATTATGTATGAACCATTTTTATGTTGACTAAATTTATTGTTAAATCTGTTGCATTGTTTAATCAGACAGTATTGTTATTTAATAAGATACTTTTATTTAGTCACTCCATAATAAGCTTAATTATCGTTGGTGCTTTGATGATAACCTGCTGGACTTCAACTGGTGTGCTAAGTTCTATTCATGAAATAACTGCTGCGATCCAATTGGATAAGGATGCTGATCCGAATGTAGCTCAAAGAATGTAAGGACCTCTGAAATAATGCATTGTTGTGGGATATGTTTTTTATATTTTAATATAGATGTTCTGTTTTGTTACTAATGGTGGAGTTTTTCAAAAAGTAATGATGATGATTTATGATGTTTAAAAGTTTTGTGAGTTCTAGAATTGAGGTAATGTGGTCAAGAATTTTGTAAAAACTTGGAAGAAAAGAAGATTGTTGGATAATTAGTTAGTTGGTTAGTGAATCTGTTAATGTGTTATGAGCTAGTTAGCAAGTTTGTCATTCAGTTAGTATTGAGTTTACATCAAACATACAGGAGGTAATTTAACTAATGACTGTTAAGTGTCATTTATGAGTTAGTTAAAGAAATAAGATGTCTTTTTGAAGAAATAAAGATCCTTCGTTTCATTAAGTGTACTGAACTTCACATTATGTTTACCAAATAATAAAAAAATACACCCAACAAGAGTAACTGTTACAAAAATGTTGTTGGTAATAGGTGATATTTTTCTTTAAAAAATATTTGGTTGTGCAAGCAATCAAATTGTATAACACCTAAAGTAAACTGTTGGAAGTCAAACTAATATCTTGTGTATCAGCATATTATAGAAAAACCCATAACTCAGATACTTTTAATATTAAAGCAAAGATACTTTCATAAGATTTAAAGTTCAGTTTTATATTATTGGATACGGTAACATGAGTGCATGTGTGCTGTGTCATTGTAAATATTGTATTGCTAGCTAGGCACGGCTGGAAGATCAATATAATAATAAATATATATAAATGTAAGATGCTATCAGATTTAATCTATCTGGTCTAAACATTTGTGTTTTCGTGTTATAATTTGTAGTCATTCTAGAATGAAAAAGGCATAATTTATATTTATTTCCTAATTGCTTAAGGTGGTAATGAGATCAGTCAAACTGACCAAACAGACAAAATATGAAGTGTTTTTTTTTTAACAAAGATTTGAAAACTATCTGAACA
>NW_013667118.1:274691-278003 GCF_000517525.1 Limulus polyphemus
ATTTATAGTCAAGCTACAAAAAAAAAAAAAAAAAAAAAAATCAGCACTGTACTTAGTTATATATTTGTGTCGAAATTGGAGAATTGCAAAAATATAACATAACGCCTGTATGTAACCGACAAACCCGATGAGGGAATTAGGGGGCGTTGAACAATTGCACATGTATTTACAATGCAAACTGATGAAAATTATTTCATGTCACCATGAGCTTTTTGCCTCTAATTTATAGCCGTACTCGGCCCTTGTTACACAGAAATATTCATGTGATTGTATCAAACATTAAACCAAACAAACGCAAACCATCTGGAGATATTAGAGAAGCTAGTTTTCAACGATTTTATATAAAACATTTACATATGAATAATAATGGTTGGAGACGGCTTGAATGGGTAATGAAGAAAAACTTTAATATAAGTGTAACATAACAGCAAATGTACAACGTTTCGACAAGTGTGATGATGACAAAACCAAATGTACAACACATTTGCTGTTATGTTACACTTACATTAAAGTTTTTCTTCATTGCTCATTCAAGCCGTCTCCAACCATTATTAGTCTCAAAGTGAGTTCCTCGTCATCGAATTTACGTATGACATATATACACAAAATATAATAACATTCAATTGTGTAGCTAGCCACATAATTTATTTGTCAATATCGGATGATATTATGACTGCAGAGGTTGGGAACGTTATATTAAAATAATTTTGTAGCATCGCCACGTCCGATCGTGCCTCATTTGACGATCGTATCTCTTAAGAATAACCATACAGCATAGTTTCCACTGAAAAAGTCTCTGTAGTAGGGCTGTCATGTTCAAAGCACACAACTGCTCCTTGCGTGGTTTCCATAATGCATCTAAAATTCGAGGATAACAATTTTACAGCGCTCGTTTTAACACTTCGATCACACAGAAATCCATAGGCGACTTGACTGGTATGTTTTCATATGGACTATCGTGAATACACGTTTCTTTCTCCAGTTGCTTGCAATATGTGATGGTTGAATAGGTATTTTGTGGAAGCAACTTGTGTTCACGCTTTTCCAGAGATACTTCTTAATTATAGTGCATGCAATTGCTTAGGGCACGTGGACGGCTTTTGCCATTGGTTTTTACCTGTTACTAAACGCTGCCATTTGCTTATTATGGCTGTAGTACTTGTTGCTTGTCTCTTTGTAGACCGTTCCTAGAGCCCAAAGTTCTGTTACATTCCCTTGTTTTCCAGTTTCATAAGGTACAATAGATATCCCGGTCTTAGAAAATGATCAGAACATATCTTTATGATATAAATGTATGAATTTTTTTCTTTTTATTTTACGTCGAAAAGGGTTGTTAGATAGCATTTTCAAAAACGATACATTTTTGAAGGCTTTACACTACCTAAAAAATGACACATAATATTGTTACGTCTCTGGTCGATAGTTAATTTTCCGTAAAAATTTTTCTGAAGAAACTAGCGATATAAGTCCTTTCTTAAATAAAACTGGTTTATTCTTTCTGAATACAATTTTGCAATACACTTAATTTCCGCAGTCGCGCTATAACAAACGCTATAATTCACAACGAACGTCTCACGTGCTAGACTCAACTGTCAATTACACATTGTTGCCGTCACTTCTTAGCGGCTTATATATATATACAAGACTAACGCAACTAGTAGCCTCTCGAGACTTCAGGAAGGGACGTGAAGCTTCGAGAATATGACGTGTTACTAGCGTCACGTGACTCCCGCTGTCGTAACACTGCCCCTTCCCGAACAATAACCACTTACATTAAACCAATAAACAATAACTTAATTAAATGTACAGAATTTACAAACACAAAATTCAAATTCAACAAAGTATTTTAATTTTACGGGACGTATCTTCTTCCGTACTGGTCTCCATCTCGTTGGCTTCTACTTCATGTGGGGTTTATCTGCTTCATCTTCTTCAGGTGACACGTCTTCAGCAGCGTCATTTGTTCCATTGTTCACTTTATCCCAACTGAAATGTCCTGGACCATGATAACACCAAAGCCGTTTGGGATGCACCACCTTTGGCTTACCTCACCGACCACATTTTATCCGGAAAGTCACGTCTGAGAGATGATCCACTATGTCATATGGGCCTTCCCATGGAGAAGACAACTTAGGAGACTTCCCTTTGGTCTTCCTGGGATTATACAACCACACCTTGTCTCCTGGTACAAAGCTGACTTCAGTAGATCTCTTATCATAAGATAACTTCATCGAATCAGCAGACGTTTTCAAGTTTGAATGCACTTCATGGTGAATATCATCCATCCTTTCCGATAACATTTTCACAAACTCTGACACATTTTCAGGCATCTCTTCATAAGGTGGGCGTCCTGTTAATAGATTCACTGGCAGCCGAAGTTCCCGACCAAACATCAACCTTCCTGGAGTGTATTCAGTGGCCTCATGCCCTGTTGTCCTATAGGCCATCAACGGTGGAGGGAGTAAGACATCCCAGTCATCTTGGCGGCTATTACAAAACTTTTACAATTCCTGTCCCAGTGTCCAATTGTACTTTTCTACCATCCCATCGGACTGTGGGTGAAGTGGCGTTGTCCTGGTCTTTAGGATGCCAAACAACTTGCAGCATTCTTGGAACACAACTGATTCGAAGTTACGGCCTTGATCTGAATGCAGTTCATATGGCATACCAAATCTGAAAATGAAATCACTAATAGCCGAAGCTACAGTTGTAGCTTCCTGATTTGGTATTGCATATGCCTCAGGCTACTTGGTGAAATAATCCATCACCACACAAATGTACTTGTTTCCAGTACGAGTTTGGGGCAGAGGACCAGCAATGTCGACGGCTACTCTTTCCATTGGTGCGGCAACTTGATATAACTTCATTGAAGCACGTCCCTTATGCTTAGGTCCCCTTTTAGCAATCCATGTTCTGCACCATTCTTCCACATCTTGTCTCATACCTATCCAGTAAAATCTCTGTCGTAGGTGACTCAATGTTTTCTTAACTCCGAGATGTCCTCCTGTTAAAGTATCATGGGATTGATGCAGCACAACTTCCCGTAACTTTCTCGGTATAACCGTTTGCCAGGTCGTCACTTTTCAATCTGCAGTTTCCCATCTCCGGAAAAGAATACCATCTTCAAGCTTCAACTGGTCCCATTGTGCCCAATAGTTCTTTGTCACAGGGCTTAGACTAAACACCTTCTCCCAAGCTGGGTGCAAAACACTTGCTTTTAGAAAATCAATTATTGGTCTTTCTCCTGCTCTGATTTAATATCTATACCTGGTTCCATTTCACCATCATCAACTTATTCAGTCACCTTGACTT
>NW_013667119.1:0-1208 GCF_000517525.1 Limulus polyphemus
CACTGCTAAATTAGGGACGGCAAGCGTAGATAGCCCTCGTGTAGTTTGCGCGAAATTCAAAAACAAACAAAATTGTCTTTAAGAAAATATTTGAAATGAAATAACGAATATTTTAATAATACTGAATTCTTTACGACAGTCGTCCATAGGGTTAGATCTATTTTGTCTGATAACTGTTCTTAACTGTATTTTACTTATAATGAAATTTATCACTTTTAATTTTCAAACCTTTGATTGATTATGGTGTTTATGAAGTAGGTTTATATAAGCATAAAGTACGAATGCAAGAGTAGAATATGCAGGTTTGAACAAATAAATAATGAATTTATATGAAGATATATTACTAAAGAATTGAGTTAGCAAACTTATTGAAAGGTGTAACCATTTCAGTGCCATTTATTTGTAATTAATGATTCAACTGCCATTTTTAATCAAAATGCTTTTTATTTCATACTATAATTAGATCCGAATATTATCAAATAATGGTGTGGTTTGTTATGAATTTCGCGCAAAGTTACACGACGGTTATCTGCGCTAGCCGTCCCTAATGTAGCAGTGTAAGACTAGAGGGAAGGCACATATTCATCACCACCCACCGCCAACTCTTGGGCTACTCTTTTACCAACGAATAGTGGGATTGATCGTCACATTATAACGCCCCAAAGTTACACGACGGTTATCTACGCTAGCCGTCCCTAATTTAGCAGTGTAAGACTAGAGGGAAGGCACATATTCATCACCACCCACCGCCAACTCTTGGGCTACTCTTTTACCAACGAATAGTGGGATTGATCGTCACATTATAACGCCCCAACGGCTGAAAGGGGGAGCATGTTTGGTGTGACGGGGATATCAAATAATGATTTAAGCACAATAGTTAAATATAAGTAATTGATGATTTGAGTAGATAATTAAAACGTTCGTTATCTGTTAAAGAATGTCATGCCTACTGGTTAATAAAATGCATTTTCGTAATGGTAAACAATATAAAATTTGGCTGAAGGACATATATTTAATTTCCAAAATTTCAGTTATAATCCGTTTTCCCTTTTTAAAGCAATTTAATTTTAAAGTGAACATTTATGCTTTGAGAAATTCTTTCCAGTGAAAAGTCGAAACTAAGAACGTTTTCGTGGAGTAGTAGTATTGTTACGTCTCCGTTTGTTAATTAACTTTCCGTAACTTTGTTCCAACGAAACTTTAACGAC
>NW_013667119.1:2009-10522 GCF_000517525.1 Limulus polyphemus
GTTCTAGAAACGTTGCGTCACAGTGTCATGTGACTCGCTGACGCAATAGTATATTAAGATACACTGATGGTGGCACTCTGACGAAAGAAATATTTAAACCCTTTGTGATTCTTTTCGTATTATGTGTGTAATTTAGTTATTATTTCACCGTGTTAAGGGTACATAGAAAATTGTATTAAATAATAATTTCAATGTGTAGCAAACCTAATAGGATGAGGAATTTCATTGTATATTTATGACGAAAGTAGGCTCAACTGTTATAAAAGCGTACTCGTATAACATTATTAAAATAACAGTTTTATTTTTAAAATAATTTTATTTTGTTATCTGGTAAGGTATTATTAAGAATCTAACGTCTCACTATAAATTACGCAGTAATGATTCCAAAATAACAGTAATACATAAACTATTCACTCTTCAGTTCTACTTCGTGTTTCTTCACATAGACTTGAATATTTTTAGATTACTGTAGTTATCACTCAACTACTGACGGATCCGCCATGTTTGTAATGATGCTTATAGCATCTTTCTCATTCTTGTTTACGTCATCAACCACCATACTGTCTGTACTCCAATCTACGGTTACTTGTGTTACAGCTAGTCATCACCACCCACCGCCAACTCTTGGGCTACTCTTTTACCAACGAATAGTGGGATTGACCGTCACATTATAACGCCCCCACGGCTGAAAGGGCGAGCATGTTTGGTGTGACGGAGATTCGAACCCGCGACCCTCTGATTACGAGTCGAGCGCCCTAACCACCTGGCCATGCCGGGCAAAAATAATTTTATCACAACAATTAAAACATTCTATGGTCTAAGACTCTAAGTAAATAAAATCATCAGATAATCAACTGCTGTATACACTATATTTAGTATGATCCGATTATAAGAAATATAATTAACTTACCATGTTTTTAGATGACAGGTAAAGAATATTTGCAAACTGAAACACGAAAAATAATTATCAAATATCATAGACATATTGTTGCTAGTTGCATGCCTTTTAGGTGTAATGTTTAAGGTACAAGAATATATAAAGCTCTTGGGAGCTAATTTAATTTCCAAGAAATAAAAATAACTTACATATGATTGCTCTGAGAAATTATTTTTTGTTTAGTCATGATCCACTTTGCTGACAAAAGTTTTATCTAAGTTAAACTTCATATTAGTACATGTTATTTTACGAAATTCGTATAAAGGTAACATTGGTAGTACAAAAAATAATTCCTTGTTGGTAACAAATGCTTCTATGAAATGGGCCACCCAGTTACGAATCAGCAAAACAGAAGGCAAAGAAAAACTATTGCTGATAACCGGCGTTTATTCATGTAAGTTAGATTTTCCAGCAGTAGTTAACATATTTATACAATTAGACTGCAAACCAAGTATAAATTTATTGTGTTAAGTATGTTTGTTGTTGGGCTTTGCACAAAGTTAAATCAGGACTGTCTGCATTAACCGTCCAAAATTTCGAGGTGAAAGACGAATGCGAAGGCAGGTAACCATCAACACTTGTCACACCAAATAGTGGGATTTGATCTCTTCAGTGCTGAGAGAGATTTTTTTTTTTTTTTGCAATAATAGGTCATGATTCATTGATTCTCAGGTCCATAAATCATGAATGCCTGCTACTGGCTTCAGCTTAGTCCATCTATAATAATTAAAGGTCGTGTACGTGGGTCTGTGTGTGACCGCCATAACTTTAAGAGGAAAGAACTTAGAAACCTGAAATTTTGCACACATACTAAGTGGACTCTGAGGGTATGCACTTGGGTATTAGTACTTATCTACGTGCGTGCGTGCATCTTTTTATGCGAAAAACTACATAGAAATGTGTCCACCATGTAATGTTAGTTTTAACTACTATGGGATGTTATAGAGTTTTCTAACTATTATGGGCTGTTATAGAGTGGTTGTTTAACTATTATACAATTTTATAGTGTGGTTCTTAACTATCACCAGTATCTAACCTGTCAAAAATGACGTGACAAGTACTACTACCACCACCACCACACCATTATATACCCAAATCTCTCATTTCATAACTAACTGAAATAAATGAATTTTGCGAAATCAAGCTTGGCCAGAGGCAGAAAATGGAATCTGTCGTAAATACTTTCACGCTCCTTTTTTTGGTAAAAATGCGTTCCAACAATAGCTTTTATATCATGTCGCTTAGAAATAATAATATAATCTAATATTGTTGTTCAAAGGCTATGTGCTGAAAGAATAAACATTTGTTGTTTTCTAATTTAGAGGTTCCGTTAATTAAAGAGATTTGTTTTTTATTATTTAAGTTTAAAATCGGAGGACAGGTAAGAAGGAAGGTGATACCTGAAGAAGGGCATTACCCGAAACGTTGTATCCACAAATATATATATATATATTAACTCGTAAATGAGCAAAAAAGTATATCGGTGATACTTTAAATTATCTTTAGTTAATCGCCCCCAGTCGCACAGCGGTATGTCTGCCGACTTACAATGCTAGAAACCGGGTTTCGATACCCGTGGTGGTCAGAGCACAGATAGCCCATTGTGTAGCTTTGTGCATAGATTCAAACAGACAATTACTTAATAATTTACTGGTTATCATATAATGTCACTAAAAAACAAAAAATAAGTCACTTTTTAGGGTATTTTTATCTAACGAGAGTAATAATGAGAAAAAACTAAATTAACTAAATCAGTCTTCACCCCGACACATTTTATAATTACAAATATTTTTAATTTCCAATAACATAGTTACACAAATACAGAAGTTCATGAGGGTTAAAATGTATAAGAACTTGATCACTGTTTCGAATTGTATGCATAACGACCAGAATCAGAATAATATAGCCTGAATAATCGTAAAACAATATACTGTTACTGCAGTAATAAAAATATTTAATACACACTTGTTCCGTTACCGCGTTTCTATAACAGTAGCCTATTTTTCTTTTCAGGGAGTAGTGATTATAATGTTATCAGGATTTTTAGCAATTCTAAGGAATATTTTAAGTATTTCTATTTCCTTTAATTATAAAGCTTTTAGTTCTTGCAGGAAAGCTTTTGTACAATTTGAATAACACAAACTCACAGACGTTTAAAAAGTAACAATGATATGAAAAAGTAGCACATCTTTATTTCTGAAGTCGGTTATTTCAATGCTGCTTGATTCCCATAATTCATAGCAACCACAAACTCCATAAGGTTATAACTTTCAGATTGAAGTTTCAACTTTATACGTATGTAAGTTAACAGTTTATATGACTGATTACACGTCTACATAAAGAATATCCATACACGAATTTTGGTGCGTCATAATTATCAATAAGCCAGTGATTATATAAATATTTTCCCAGTTTTTCTGACAGAAAAGGATAAAGATCTCTTCATAAGTAAAAGGTTGACAGTTTTTAAGTAATGTTTCATTCTCACCTCACCAAGAGAGTCGTAGTTTCTCCTGTCATTAATACCACTTTGCTGTATTTGTTCACTTTAATACTCGACCATTGTTAACTGATTTTTTTTTGTATGAGAAACTTTAGATCATTTTTGGTTCAGAAACTCAAATTTTCTTTACTATTTTACTTTATCCAAGACTTGAGGTTATTTATTTTTGGCCACTTGTTATAGAAATCTACTTGAAACTTGGGTCAAACACTTGTAATACTTTTGAAAATGGTTACTTGGGCTGACTATTCTACTTGTATCTGATGATGACAAATGTTATTTATTGAAACATTGTATATTTATAGTAAAGTTTTTTTCACTACACCCATTAAAGCCATCTCCAAACTGTATTTTCCAAAATGTTGGTTCCAAGTATGTCTTCCTTGATGTTTTTCTTAATTTACTATTTAATCCAAGTTGTATTCCATAAACTATATAACTGTAATGGAATGTTCTGGTTTGTTTTCACTGATGTATTTTTAATTCCTAAGAAATGACATTGAATTGTTGGAAAAAGTTCAGAGAAGGTCTACTGGGATGATACTTGTAATACTTTCTGAAAATGGTTATGTTGGGCAAACTATCCTATTTGTTTAATATATATTCCTTTATCTATGTAAACTACTTGTATCTGATGATGTTAAAAGTTGCTTCTTGAAACGTTCAAGCCACCTCCAAACTGTTTATTCCAAAAACATGGGTTCCTCATTATAAAATCATTTATGTCTTTCTTGATGTCTTCTTAATTAACTGTTTGATCCAAGTTGTATTCCACAAACTATATAACTGTAAGGGTTCACACTAGTGTTTTAATTGAAGGTACACAAAAGTAACTTTTCTCACCAGCGTGTATTTATTAAAGTATTTTTAACTTATACTTCCTTACAAATTGTTTTCCACAAACTTCAGAACTAAGGTTTTTCCCTTGTATGCATTTTATGATGTTCTTTCAATTTACAAATTCTTACAAAGCATTTTCCACACACACTGTACAACTTTAAGGTTTTCCCCCAGTTTGTCTTCTTAGATGTTGTTATATTTCACCCTTTGACACAAAGTGTTTTCCACAAACTGCACAACTGTAGGTTTCTCTCTATTGTGTATTCTTTGATGCAATTTTAAGTAATTCTTTTGTTTTCCACACAATGAACAACTTTAAAGATTCTCCTCACTATGTACTTTTCCATGTAGTTTTAAGTTATCCTTTGTTCCAAATT
This sequence comes from Limulus polyphemus, assembly GCF_000517525.1. Taxonomy (NCBI): domain Eukaryota; kingdom Metazoa; phylum Arthropoda; class Merostomata; order Xiphosura; family Limulidae; genus Limulus; species Limulus polyphemus. Next base: position 6,667 of record NW_013667119.1, read on the forward strand.
GTCCCACTGTGTTTTTTGATGTTTTGTAAGTTACTAATTACTAAAAACGTTTTCCACTGTGCAACTGTACAGTTTCTCCCCAATGTGTATTCTTTGATGTTTTAATTTACTACTTTCTAAAAAATCTTTCCAAAAACACTGAACAACTGTAAGGTTTCTTTCTATTGTGTGTTCTTTGTTTTTCTTTAAAGCATCTTCTGTTCTAAATTGTCTTTCACAAAGAGTACAGTTGTAATGTTTCTCACCAGTGTGTATTCTTTGATGTAATTTTACGTTATTCTTTCTACCAGTGTTTCCAAAAACACTGAACAACTGTATGTTTTCTCCCCAGTGTGTCTTCTTTGATGTTCTTTTAAGGCACTACTTCTTACATAGTGTTTTCCACACACTGTACAACTGTAAGGTTTCTCACCAGTGTGTGTTCTTTGGTGTTTTTTTAAAGCATCTTTTGTTCTAGATTGTTTTCCACACACTGTACAACCATACGGTTTCTCCCCAGTGTGTATTCTTTGGTGTTCTTTCAATGTACTACTTCTCATAAAGTGTTTTCCACACACTGTACAACTGTAAGGTCTCTCTCCAGTGTGTGTTCTTTGATGTACTTTTAATTCAAAGTTTGTTCTGAAGTCATTTCCACAAACAACACAAATGTAAGTTTTCTCCCCAGTGTGTATTCTTAGATGTCGTTCTAATTCAACCTTTGATAGAAATTTTTTTTCACAAACTGCACAACTGTAAGGTTTCTCTCCAGTGTGTATTCTTTGATGTAATTCTAAATAATTCTTTCTACTAAAGTGTTTTCCACACACTGAACAACTGTAAGGTTTTTCTCCAGTGTGTATTCTTTGATGTTGTTTTAATTTACTACTTTGTACAAAATTTTTTCCACACAATGTACAACTGTAAGGCTTCTCTCCAGTGTGTATTCTTTGATGCTGTTTTAAGTTACTACTTACTACAAAATGTTTTCCACACACTGAACAACTGTAAGGTTTCTCACCAGTATGTGTTCTTTCATGTATTTTTAAGATACTTCTTGTTCCAAATGGTTTATCACAAACAGCACAACTGTGTGGTTTCTGCCCAATGTGTATTCTTTGATGAGATTTTAAGTTATTCCTTGTACCAAAGTGTTTTCCACATACTGAACAAATGTAAGGTTTCTCACCAGTATGTGTTCTTTGATGTATTTTTAAGTTAACACTTGTTCTAAATGTTTTTTCACAAACTGTACAACTGTAAGGTTTCTCCCCAGTGTGTATTCTTTGATGTGATTTTAAGTTAGTCCTTGATACAAACTGTTTTCTACACATTCCACAACTGTAAGGTTTCTCCCCAGTGTGTGTTCTTTGATGTTGTTCTAATTTCCCCTTTGACACAAATTGTTTTCCACAAACTCCACAACTGTATGGTTTCTCTCCAGTGTGTATTCTTAGGTGTGATTTTAAGTTATTCTTTCTAAAAAATTGTTTCTCACAAACTATACAACTGTAAGGTTTCTCCCCAGTGTGTATTCTTTGATGTGATTTTAAGTTACTGCTTGATACAAATTGTTTTCTACAAATTCCACAACTATAAGGTTTCTCCCCAGGGTGATTTCTTTCATGTTGTTCTAAGGGACTATTTCTCTCAAAGTGTTTTCCATAAACTGCACAATGATATGGTTTCTCTCCAGATTGTATCTTCTGTTCTTGTGTTAGGTTATCCACTGTTCCAAATTCTTTTCCACTGACTACACAACTGTATGTTTTACCATTACACTGAGGTATATTAAATTTGTTTAGCTTATTTCCATTTAAAGTTGTTTCTCCACATATACTACTGTTTGGTTTTGAGGACCTTGTAACTTCTGTATAGTGATCTTCTTGTTTTATAACATGATAAGCAGGACTGGTCTTCGTATCTAAAACAGATATTAATAATGCCACATCATAGTTAATAATATATTTGATGAACTTCTAAGTATATTTAATGTTCTAATATAAGTACAAATATAAAAATATTACAGTTAAAAATTAATTATTATGCAGTTTTCATAGGTTAACATTTTATAAAAGCTTTTCAACCTGAATCAGAATAACAGTGAAAACAAAATGTATCATTCCACTTTCAAGAAAGAGTTTAGTAAATAAAGTAAAATCACCTGTGAAAATATGATAGTACAGTGTCACAACAACCAATGTAATTTTCTAATTTTAAGTGGTTGATTATCATTAAATCATCTAATGACTTCTCTACTTTCAAATGTTAATTAGCATGAATACTTTAAACTTTTTATTAAAGAGTTCTATATGCAAGTTAAATAAATATTCATAAATGCCAAGACTTAGACTATTATTTGTCAATATATTATTTATTCTTTTATCAAGATTAAAGATTAGATTAAAGATTTGGGGTTATTCAAATCACAGATTCTACACAGAAGATGTTCAGCAAGTCACAGCTATAAAAATAAATGACAACAATACATTCTCTGAACATGTTGAAACATTAATCTACTGAAATGGGTTCCAACCATTAATTATAAAGTTTATACACGAAGAACCAGGAGGATAAACACTGGTCAGTTAAAGTTTTTCTGTTTCATTTTATACAAATAACTAATGTTCTCCTTATTTATTTTCAGTCAAACCTTAAAATTCTTTTTAATTTTTTTTGTCATTTTGACTTCAAAACCTGTCACACAAAAAAAAAAATTCCCAAGTAGAAGAAAAAAAAGAAGACATGAAACTTAGATCTATACACTTCAAATTAAACCAGTCTCACATGGTTCAATAACTTTTGAAATATACCACAAATTTAACTAATTCTTGTAAACCAGTGTTAATGCACTTAAAAGTTTTAGATGTTTATACTCACCAGATGTAGTTTCTAACACCGATTCAATTTCTTCTTGAAATTTAGTTTTCATTTTCACATCCATGTCATTATAGTTTAAACTATCCAGATCATCATCACTGCTGTCACTGAACTTTGAAATAATATCACCTTCTAACAGATCACTAGGATGTTCTATTTTCTCTTGAACAAATATGTTCTGAAATCAAACAACATATTTAAAAAGTTAATAAAAATAACAGTTAGTGTTATCACTACACAGTCTCCACAGTTAATTAGTTTAAAACATGGCAATATAATTAATAAACCTACTGCTTCAAACTTAGTTATGTATGTAAACAGTACTAAAAATATTTTATTACAAGTTACAGCTTTTACAGTAAGTAAGGTTTGTTTTTAAAACTGATATGATGTCTTGATTGCTAGTGCAATCATTCTCAAGTACACAAGTTTGAACAGTATAGAATATTTTATTATCTAAATCAACATTCAAAAATATAGCAAAAATACTGTTATGCTTGGTTCTGTCTGCTTTCTTTTTATTTTGCACAAGATATTGAAATGGTTAAGTCAGTTATATATGGTATCAAAGCTGTCTTGCAGAAAAACTAATCTATACAGTAGGCACCAAGAAAGAGTAAATGGGTTTAACACTTTCTGTATTCATTTGCTTAATGCAGATTTTGGGTAAAAATTGGATATGTGAGCTACTTAGTACTATTTTTTGTCAGTCCTTGAATAGTGAGAAGGTACCAGAGGATTGGAAGTTAGCTATTGTAACTCCTCTTTTCAAGGGAGGTGATAAAAATTGTCCCAATAATTACAGACCCATCAGTTGTGGGAAAAGTTTGGGAAAGTCTGATAAAATATGCTGTGCAAAGTCATTTAACAAAGTTTAGAATTTTATTGGATAGTCAACACAGTTTCACTAAGGAAAAATTTTGCCTTACAAATCTTTTAACATTCTTCAAAAAGGTTACTGCTTGTGCAGATGAGGGTAAAGGTGTAGATTTGGTGT
>NW_013667119.1:11522-12846 GCF_000517525.1 Limulus polyphemus
AAAGAGGTTATAATTTCATTGTACAGGTCATTAGTTAGGACCACATTTGTTCAATCTTCAGTCTTGGGCTCCTTAACTTAGGAAAGACATTGAATTGTTGGAAAAGATTCAAAGAATGTTTACTGGAATGGTGCCTGGGATGGAGGGGTTGTCATACAAGGAGAGGCTGAAATCTCTCAAATTGTTTTCTCTTGAAAAAAAAAGAGTTAGGGGGGGGGGTCTGATTGAGGTGTTTAAGATTGTAAATGGAATCGATAGTGTTGATGCATCATCTTTTTTTTTATATTTAATAGTGAGAATAGTACGACTAGAGGACAAATATAAATTTTGACAGGGTAGGAGTCATCTTCAGCTAAGACAGTTTCACCTTTCTAACAGGGTTATTAGCCAATGAAATGGGTTGCCTTCATATGTTGTAGAGACAGTAAATTTAAGTGAAGTTTTAAGAAAAAGCTTGATAAGTATATAAATGGTAAGGGCTGGCTTTAAGGTTTTTTAAAAATTATTTTAATTTAGTTTAGAGGATGGAACAGCCGAGATGGACCAATAGGTCCCATGTTGTCACAAAATGTTTTGTTATTCCTCTGAGGTGAAAGTGGAAGAGGATAAGTCTAGAGAAAGAGGTAAGCCACAGATAGAACTGGCAATCACAGAATCCACGAGAAGAAGCAATCTGAGCAAGATAGCAACAGACAGCTGTACATAACAGGGAATCAGAAATAAAAGAATTACATAAGGAGGAAAGAGATGGGGGAAAAACAACTGATTACCAGGTAGGTAATATCTTTGGAAAAAGGAGGGATCCGTGAAGAAATTAATTAGGCCTTATAATATACAGAACAAAAAGCTGCAAAAGCATATGTATCTGAATGATGATGATGATAAAAAGTAAAAGGGAGAAAACAGCTGAAAGAAATGGAATGCATGACGAGGTACGTCTGGGCATTGAGACTTTTTTTTTTCTTATGTATTCATTGTGATAAGGAGCACAAAGTACAAATAGGATGGCTACAGAAAATTAAGTTGTAAACAGATGGATGGAATAAAAATGCAAAAAGGACAAAGGAATTTAGAGCTAAATAAAGAAAGTCAGTTGATCAAAGTAACTGGAAACTCAAAAAGCACTGGAGAAAGCAAGTTTGAACATGGCAGTGTTAAGGAAAATATAAGCCTTTGATCATATGCTAATACCCACAGGGAATATTGTCCATGGAGGCTGTAACACCCTCCTATTGGTGGAATTATATAGCATTATGATGATTATGTCATAGGCCTGTGCAGTTGATATAGATACATGTAAAGGTGAGAGTTTGTTCAAGGTTAG